>NC_066580.1:409827421-410130921 GCF_024323335.1 Lathyrus oleraceus
ATCAAGCTACAAATGCACAATTATATTATCTTGAAGAGCAAGGCATCAAATAAATATGGCCACATCCAAGCTTATCCATTCCATGATCTTCTTCAAGGTACCCCATGTAACAGATGAATTCCACAAGTCACAGGTTCAAAATAACAGCTTGAATGATATGAAGGTTAAAGTCTTCGTACCTCCATGATCTTCTTGCAGATGAACTTACAGAGATCTTGAATGATGTACCAGATGAAGTTTCAAATTGCAAGCACTTGGTTTCTCAATAAGTTGGCATTGGCCAAGGCCTTTAGCATAGGAATGTTTCCTAAACTCTAAGTCCATTTGTCCAAGATCAAGCCGATAATCCACACAAAAGTTTTTTAGGGTTTTTGTTATTATTATGTACATTAGTGGTCAAAGACCGCACAAACAAACAAAGTACAAACAAAATATATCACACAATATGGTCCAAATGGACAAAGTGAAAATTGCATTAACATAAACAATTAGAATGATATGAACAATGGCAAATGTATAAAAGCTAGAATTAAATGACATTAAAGTAAAGGGCTTGGAATTAAAAGTTAGTAGTTATAGGTTAGAAGTTAGTATTGTTTTGTTTTTACTTTTCATTTTACGACATTCTTTGGAGAACACTCAACCCACTTATCACAAGCATGGATCCTTGAACCAAGACATCTTCCAAAGGAAGGAAAAAGGCCAAGTTTCCACACAATACCATGAAAGAGGGGAGACTTACAATCTCACTAACTAGAATGTTTATGCCTTTTGTGTCACAAATTTAGTGCTATGTTAAGCAATCGTAATTGGACTTATGTAGAAGTCACAACTATTTGAGGTCGGGCAATAGAATTTTGGTGTTAATGCATGTTAGAGACATAGTATAATAGACTATGCTCATGAAACATACAACACACAAAAAAAGATATGCAAAAGATGTGGCCTAATCTCATCCATACTCATGTTAATATTTCAATCAACTAGCCTTAGGTTTTTGAGATATCATAGGCCAAATGGAATGAATGAATGAATAAGGGGAATAAGATGAAGTGGGAGGGGAATGGATCAAAACCCAAATTGGTCAAAGGAGGACTTTTACCAAATTAATATCATCCATTCATTTTTGGAGATGGAATGTACACTCCACCAATCCCCTAAATCCAATGATATTAATTTGACAAAGTTAAATCAACCTTGACCAAGGCCCAACAACAATAGTCAAACACCAACTAGTCATCACAATTGGTCAACAAAATTATTTGGCATTTAACCAAATTAAAAATACTAAAATTAGGCATTTCAGATAAATATGGTTTGTCCAATTCCTAAAATCTCATCAAAACACCAAAGAAATGGCCATGAGATTTATCATAGGTCAAACAAGGTCAAAGGACCTTGGAGAAAAAATTTCATAATTTTTGGACATTCAAAAGTATTTTTAAACAATTAAAAACAAATGAAAAATCAATTAAATCATGAAAAATATTAATAATGATCCAAAAAATAATTTTAATTCAGAATATGAAAGAGGAAATTATTTGAAATTTTTTGGTGAAACTCTCATATTTTTTGGATCAATAACAAAATTAATATGAATTAATGAAAAATGAGGATTAAAATGAAAATTAAATGATCAGAAAAAACGTGGACCACTTGATCTCCCTCATTAATTGAGGTGGCAGATCAAGTGGTCACAAGCGTGCAATCCACGATACGCATGAGTCAGTGCGCCACAGGAAAGGTAATTCAAACCAACGCACGAGATTATTTCATTTCAAAAGGATCATGTGGCTCTGAACACGCCAACTCACCACCAGAGCTACAACTCCGGTCTCCTTCTCAGGCGAGCCTCGTCGGACTGGTTCAATCATAACCATCACCAAAATTAAAAAAAAGGGCATGATTTCAAAGTAAAAATGGCACCGAGCACGAATCTGACCTCAATTTATCCTAACTCCGAGTATATTGAGAGATACATGGAGTTGAAATTTGAGATACATGAACTGAGTTGCTTCGCTTTGGCCTCAAAGCAACTCAATCTTCTTGCCTACATTGGTAGGACTTCAGACAACCAAGGAATCAAGAGAATTGATCAAGATTTGGAGAGAATCGAAGAGATTAAAATTTCTAGAAAATACCTTCAATGTAGGTCTGGATTCAGCTGTTCTTGCCTTGGCTCGTGCTTGATCTCACTCCAGGTGCTTGCAGAAGAAGAATTGAATGCTCAAAAGGTCTTGGATCCCTGGAGTTTTGAATCTCAAACCAGTGAGAATTCAAACTCAATTTCAAGTGAAATTCTCAGGATTATCCTTTGGAATGTGAGGGTTAGAAGTTTGGGATCAAAGTTGGCGCGAATGTGTGTGAAATTCTAAGCATATGGAGCTCTATTTATAGCCAATTCAGTTGATATTTGCACACCAGTTCAAATCTACTAGTGATAAATGCTGAATTGTTTTGGGAAAATTACCAAACCAACTACTTGGGTAAGACCAATAAAACTTCACATTTCAAGACTTACTTGTTCTCAGACTGCTGTTGATATTCCTTAATGAAATCGATTGATTTTAAAGTGATTACTTTTATATTTTAAAAAATGGTTTTAAATTATTAATTCCTTTCAAAATTATCATCATACTGCACTGACTGGTAATCTTCAATTGGTTGGTGAGCCAAATGGTCAGCCAAGACACTACCTTTAATCGTTTTTTGATATCGTTATTCAATATCATACTCAGATAACAACATCTGCCAACGGGAAATCCTCCCAGTTAAAGCAGGCTTTTCAAAAATGTACTTGATTGGATCCATTTTGGATATCAACCAAGTAGTATGATTTAGCATATACTGGTGCAGACGCTTAGCAGCCCATGCTAATGCGCAACATGTCTTTTCAAGAATAGAATACCGAGTCTTACAATTGGTGAATTTCTTACTAAGGTAGTAAATTGCATACTCTTTCTTTCTAGATTCATCTTGCTGACCCAGAACACAGCCCATACACTCTTCAAGCACAGTCAAATACAAGATCAATGGTCTTCCTTCAACAGGAGGAGACAGAATCGAAGGCTCAAGAAAATACTCTTTGATACTGTCAAAAGCTTTCTGGAAATCTTCGGTCCAATCACAAGACTGATCTTTCCAAAGAAGCTTGAAAATAGGCGCACATGTGGCAGTCATATGTGATATAAATCTTGAGATATAGTTCAGACGACCGAGAAAACATTTGACTTGCTTCTCAGTTTTGGGCGCAGGCATCTCTTATATTTCTTTGACCTTGGCATGATCAACTTCAATACCCTTTTCACTGACAATAAAGCCCAACAACTTACCAGAACGAACACCAAACGTATATTTATTGGGATTCAAGTGGAGTTTGTACTTCCTCAAACGCTAGAATAACTTCAACAAATGCTCAACATGTTCTTTTTCATCACTTGATTTGGAAATCATATCATCAACATAAACTTCAATCTCTTTATGCATTATATCAAGAAAAAAAGTGGTCATAGCTCTCTAGTATGTTGCACCAGCATTCGTTAAACCGAGAGGCATCACTCTATAACAGAATGTTCCCTAGGGTGTAATGAATGTGTTCTTTTTCATATCTTCAGGTGCCATCTTGATTTGATTATAACCGGAAAATCCATCCATAAACGAAAAGACTTTGAATTTATCCGTATTGTCTACCAACATATCAATGTGCGGCAGAGGAAAATCATCTTTCAGACTAGCTTTGTTCAAATCTCTTTAATCAACACACATGCCGACTTTTCCATCCTTCTTAAGAACATGCACAATGTTGGCCACCCACTGTGGATATTCGGAGGTTACAAGAAAACCAGCATCAATCTGCTTCCGCACTTCCTCTTTGATTTTGACTGCCATATCAGGATTAGTCCTCCTCAACTTTTTCTTGACCGGCGGGCATTCTGGCTTCAACGGCAATATATGCTCCACAATCTCATAATCCAAACTAGGCATGTCTTGATAGGACCAAGAAAACACATCTGAATATTCTCGAAGAAGATCAATCAACCCCTTCTTAGCCTCTGGACACAGTTGAGACCCAATCTTGACTTCCTTCACATCATCTTCGGTACCCAAGTTGACTAGTTCAATCTTCTCTTCAAATGGCTGAATGGCTTTTTCCTCATGCTCAAGTAAACGAGATAATTCATCAGATGCTTCTTCATCATCAGTTTTTTCCTCAGCTTCGAACACAGGAAAATCAAAGTTTGGAGAGGGAGTAGGATCATTGTATTTAATGGGTTTGAGAACCAACCTACATAATGATTTGATATTTTGATTTTAGAGAAATGAATTGTGACCAAATATTATGCAGATGGAATATTATTATTTATTTATGTTTTTTTTGTGATTACCATTTTCAGAAAAGCGAAAAGTAAAAACAAAACATCATAGATGTGGATGAATAAAATTGTCTTTTATTGATGATAATTGAAATTCCCAACAATGTTCATTTCTCCCTTAGGCATAGGAGAAGGATTTTTCTTAAAATGAAAAACAAATTACTTAGAGAGATGAATAACAGTAGGAACGTCAACAACAACCCAATTGTTACAAGTTTGGCCATGTGTCACAAAGTTGGCGCAAGCTTCATCTTCAATGTCACTGTCCTCAATCACAACAGCTGAGTGTTAATCATTACCACGAATGAACCCTCCACTGTGGAAACTCGGTTGCATAACTTCAGCTTTGGCGTTGAATGGACTTGGTTGAAATCCCAATCCATCCTTATTCTTGTTCTCGACAATCTCATTCATACGGCCCCATTGATCAATGCTTCCAGCCTCAATAGCCTTTCATGCATCTCTTAAAAAAGACATGGGTGCCCCAGTTTTCTTCTCTTTAGCAATAGACAAGGCTTGGGACGGAATTACAACCTCCTCCTCAGCTTCAACATAATAAAAGGATTACAGATGTCTCTCTAATAGCACCTTTTCTCCATCTACAACGACAAGCTTGCCATTTTTCATAAATTTCAATTTCTGGTGTAGAGTAGACGTCATTGCTCCAGCTTCATGGATCCACGGCCTTTCCAACAAGCAACTGTAGACCGGGTGGATATCCATTACTTGGAAAGTAATTTGGAAATCACTCGGACCTATCTTAATTGGGAGGTCCACTTCACCAGTGACGGTTTTACGGGAACCATCAAACGCTTTAACAATCACTCCACTGTACCTCATTTGGGCTCCTTGGTAAGAGAGTTTGGACAAAGTTGACTTTGGAAGCACGTTCAAAGATGACCCAGTGTCAACCAACATATTGGACATAGCGTCCTCCTTGCAATTCATAGAAATATGGAGTGCCATATTTTGATTTTTGCCTTCCTCACGAATCTCTTCATCACAAAAACTTAAATTATTGGAAGAAGTGATGTTGGCAACAATGTGGTCAAACTGGTTCACAGTCACATCATGCTCAACATAAGCCTGTTCGAGCACTTTCTGCAATGCCCCCCCTATGTGTCTCAGAATTCATCAATAAGGACATCATAGAGATTTTTGACGGGGTTTGGAGCAGCTACTCCACGATATTAAACTCGTTTCTCTTTATTAACTTCAAAACTTCATCATCATCACTAACCTTCAGTTTGTTGAATTCACTAGACCGACACACTGAAGTGCTAACCGGGTTTGCTAATGGAGTCTCTTCCTTCTTACTGGTTGTAGCCTATTTTACCTCTTTTGGAAAGACCGGACCGAATACACAACCACTACGGGTTACCTTTGCAATATCAGCTATTCTCCACCATCGTGGCGTTATACTGATAAGGCACAACTTTATCGGATGCATACGGAACAGGGCCCGCTAACCCTATTACCAACGATGATACCGATCTATTAACATTGTTGTTGCTACTACTACCGAACTGGATTACTACTCGCTCAGGGGTCTTAAACACTGGTACAATCATGTTTACATCATTTGCATCTCTCGACTGGAAAATTTAGATAAGACCTTCATCCATCAACCTCTGAATATCCCTCTTGATAATAACACATCCTTGAGGGTTCACACTGCATATCACACAATCATCATGGTCATGCTCACAGTC
The DNA here is from genome assembly GCF_024323335.1 of Lathyrus oleraceus. Taxonomy (NCBI): domain Eukaryota; kingdom Viridiplantae; phylum Streptophyta; class Magnoliopsida; order Fabales; family Fabaceae; genus Lathyrus; species Lathyrus oleraceus. The sequence continues at coordinate 409,833,507 of NC_066580.1, forward strand.
ACTGACCAAACAAATATCTTTATGAATTGCCACCAAAGATTGTCTGATATGGCGAACATCATAAACTTTTTACTCACCAGGACAACCATCTACCATGTTGATTGAAGCATTACAATGAGCAGGTAATGGATTAGCTTTCACATTAGGTGCTCGGTCCTCATAGGATATCATCCCACTTTTCACAAGCTTTTGTACTTCATACTTCAACGGATGGCGATTCTCTATGTCGTGGCCAGGGGCTCCCTGGTGAAAGGCACAACGAAGTTCAGGTTTGAACCACCATGGAAGTGGCTCAAGAATTTTCGGAGGATTTCTTGGTTGAATGAGGTTCTTGAGAACCAAAGATGGGTACAATTATGGTAACAATTTCAAACTAAGTGAATCGCTTTTAACAAAAGGTTAATAAGAAAGGCACAAAAAGGCCAAAAGTTTGAATGTAGTTGTTAGTTCTTTTTATATTTTAAAATTTTAAGTCAATATGATTAGATTTATTTACAAGTTTGATTTCAGAAAAAGAAGTTCAAAAATTCAATGGCATAAGGCCAACGTTTCTACTTGAAATAAGGTCTAAGTTTGAAATCATAAGTAAAGAAAGTTTTTGAAAAAGGGGGAGAGATTTTGAAATTTAAGAAGTAGGTGGAGATGAAGAGGTTGTCCTAAGCATAAAATTAAAAGTTAAGAGTTGAAAATATCTGACAAATGGGATGCAATCTAACAGACAAGAATGTCATATAGAAACTCATTTTCCCTTGGACTTTGAATCAAGCAATAATTAACAAGCAATTAGAAATATCAGACATCATGAAGATCAAGGCATCAAATAAAGATAGCCACATCCAAGAAAGCAAATCCCATAGCTAGCAGTCTTCTTTGTCCTCACATGTATCAGATGAAATGTTCCTTGAGCTACTCAAAAGAAGGCATCATACATAAGATCAAAATAACAGATAGCACAAAGACAAAGTAGATGATGAATTCAAACCAATCCCAAGACTTGCTTCAGATGAAGGCTCAGTTTATAATCACTTGCTTTCAAAATGTTGGCATTGGCCAATTCCTTTTGCATGTGAAATGTTGTCTAGTTCTAAGTCCAAAAGTTCAGATCAAGATCAACAGTCCACCAAACATTTTTTAGGGTTTTTGTTGTTTATTAAGTGTTTTAAGGTCCTAACATCACAAACAAAATCAAAATGCACAAACAAATATATATAATCACAAGATATGGCTCAAATGAGCAAAGTGAAAATGACATAAACAAAAACCAAGTAAATGAAATGTAAATGGAAATGAATGATAAATGACTGAAAATTAAATTGCATAAAGTAAATGACTTGAAGGTAAAGCAATATTAATAAGAGTTATTCAAATTTTAGTTAAGTGTTAATTGAATGTTAGTGGTGTTTTGCTTTTTAATTGATTAAGTCATTCTTTGGAGAAAACTCAACCATCCATTCACAAGCATGGATCCTTAAACCAAGACATCTTCCATAGGAAGGAAAAAAGGCCAAGTTCCCACATAATACAATGAAGGATGGGAGACTTACAATCTTACTTACTAGAATGATATGCTTTTAGGGTCAAATTTAGCTTTATGTTAAGCAATCGTAATTGGACTTATGTAGAAGTCACAACTATCTGAGGTCAGGCAATAGAAATTTAGGTGTTAATGCATGTTAGAGATCTGGTATGATGAACCAAACTCCTAAAACATACCACACACTAAAAGAAAATTTCAAAAGGGATAGACCTATCTCATCCATACTTGTATTGGTTCATCTGACACAAGATCATTGATGAACCAATTAGCCTTAGGACATTTGAGATTTCATTGGTCAATGAAAGGAATGGGAAAGAATAGGGATGAAGATGAAAGAGGGAAGGGAAAGAGAGAAACACAAATTGGTCATGGGAGGAATTTTATCAAATTAAAAGCATTCATTCATTTTGGGAGATGAAATGTACATTTCATCAATCCCCTAAATCAAATGATTTTAATCCAACAAAATTCAAATCAACCTTGACCAAGGCCCAAACAAATAGTCAAACATCACAAGACCATTAAAATGGCTCAACATAATTTTTACACAATTAATCAATTAAAAATAAAATTAAAAATGCATTAAAATACAAATTAGTTTGGTCAAAACCTAAAACCTCTTCAAAACACCAAATAAATGGCCAAGAGATTTATCCTAGGTTAAACAAGGTCAAAGGACCTCAAACAAAAAATTTCATCATTTTTGAAAAGTCAGAAGTATTTTTAAACAATTAACAATATGCACAAAAACATTTAATTCATGAAAAATATCAAAATTAATCCAAAACATAATTTTAATTCAGAAAATGAAAGAAAAATATTTAAAGATTTTTGGTAAAAGTCCCATATTTTTTGGATTAAAAATGAAATTAATATGAATAAAAAAAATAAAGCAATTAAACATAAAATCAGAAATTAAAAAAAAACAAGGGCCATCAAATCTCCTTCATTAATTGAGGTGGTAGATCTGATGGCCAAAGGCGCGCATTCCACCATCACTTCAGTCAATGCGTGTACATGCGTGGTATGCAAAAGCAAGGGCTAAGATTAAAATGTTGGAACCAGATCAGATGGCTTGGGACTTGCCAAAGCGCCACCGGAGCCCTAGCTCCGGTGATCAGCACCGGATTGGTCCAACCTCAATTTAATGAAAAATAAAAAAACAAGGACACTATTTCAAAGAGAAAATGATGAGGAGCTCGAATCTAGCCTCAATTTTCTCCAATTCCAAGTATATAAAAAGATACATGGATTTGAATTTTAAGGATCATGAGCTGAATTGCTTCGATTTAACCTCAAAGCAACTCAATCTTATTGCCTAAATTGGTAGTACTTCAGCCAACCAAAAATCGATCAAAATAATTGAGAAATAGGGGAGAATCGAAGAAGAGAAGTTTCTGAAATTTCACCTTCGAGTAGCTTCAATTCAACTTGATCTTGATCTGGACTTGATTGGTTCTTTTTCCTCTTGCTTGCGGTAATCAATTGAGATGAAAAAGGCAATGAATCCTTGGATTTTGAACTTCAAAACAGAAGGTGAAATTCAAACTCGATTTCAAAGAAATCTTCAAGGAATTATATGGTGTGAGGTTCTGAGTTCTCTTGGCAAAGCTTGGGCAAGGTGTGTCTGTGATTCCTAAGGCTATGAGCTTGTTTAAATAGGCAAGGGAATTGATCTTTGCACCACTTGAAATTTTGCTAAAATTGGAAACCAAGGTGCATGGATACATGGGCAATGGTTTGGTCCTAAAGAGTGATGCGATCCATTCATGCACAAAGAGTACTGAGGTCATCACATGGAAGCATGCAAAGAGGAATGATCATTTGAGTTCAAATCTTGCCAACACAAACCCAACAAAGTAATCATGCACAAGTCCCTCAGTCTTGATCCAAATGAGGTGATCTTGGAATTTTTGGAAAGGTGAGATCAAGGGGAACAACTTTCATGTTGAACATTTTTCTATTTGGATCTTGTATCATGATGAATTTTGAGGTGGAAGTTTGAAAAATCAAACACATTTGAAAATTTTCTAAGTACCAAGTCAAATGTTTACTTCTTCCACCTTGAATAACTTTTTCTATGGACTTCAAATGAATAAGGTTCCTTCATAAAAGTTGTAGATATTTCAAACCTATTCAATTTGGACAAAAATTTGACCTCATTTGGATTTGTCATGAAGGAATTATGTATTTTAGAAGTTGAGGAAAATCACTTGTTCAATGGTAATGACCCAAAATGACCTATAATGTTTCCTCTTGGCACATCCATTTGCAAGTTAAATTTAAACTTATTACAAACATAAAAGATGGAAAGTAAATCTTGAATTATATCATGGAACTTTAATGTCTTCCATATCATAAAATTTGAGCAAGTTATGGTCCTTGGAAGTTGTCCTCCTAACTAGGGTTTAGACAAAATGACCTATAATCTTTCACCATAAAAAATGACTTTACAAGCAAAACTAGATCTTGAATTAAACATGAAAGTTGTTTTTGATGTCATAAGGAGTAACTTTTATCTTGTAATAATTTTCATATTACAAAAGTTGTAGGAGATAGGGTCTAGGGAACCCCAGTTTTGACTAGTTGACTTTCTCTGGTCAACCACCATGAACCAACTTGCAAACTTGACATTCTCTTGATATTTGGGACTCATGGAGTATCATATATGTGTAAGAGGATGTAATATGAAGTATAACTTGAAATATTTGATCAAATGATGAAGAAACTTGTTGAGGAAGTCACACAAGATACCTAGATCAATTAGGGCTTCCATGGCAAACAAGCTTCAAACTCATGATATTTTTTTGATCAAAATGATATGTAAAGACCATGGGGATCCATATATGATGTATAGAACCAATGTAAACCATCTATTGATTAGCCACCTTTCATTTAGGGGCTCAAACCCTAGGTATGAGCTTGATGAAGCATTGGTGGATGCACACACTACCTACAAAAGCAACAAACTATATATTGACATATTTTTGGTATTTTGGTTAGTAAATAATAAAAAAAAAGTATGATACAATAAAATGTGCTTGGTGATCTCTCCCAATTCAAACCCAATGAATGAGTGGTAAGGAGGATTCCAAGGTGTGATCCCAAGGCCAATGCATATGATGAGATAGCGTGAGGGATCTTAGGGTCAAAATTGGGGTCTTACACCTTCAACTTGACAGGAATCTTGACGTTAGGCAATAGACACAACTCAGCAGCACTTTTACCAAACAGGTCCTCCCCCCTTAAGGTCTTCAGTTCCTCTCGCAGCTCAAGAAATTGGTCTTTCATCTCGTCCATCTTATCATATACATCGGGGCCCTCAGACAGCTCAAACTGATAGATGGTTTCCTCGACACGAGGAAGATATGCACAATATGAGGAGGTACAAACGGGACCGGGCTAGATGTCGGCATAGAAGCAAAAGTTGGAGCATAAGCTTCGGGTACAAAGTTGAGTGGCATTCCCCACGGGAACCCAGCAGGCATGGCAGGCACATACTGGCAAGCAACCACGGGCACAGATGCTGAAGCAATCTCTGAAAATAACAGTCCATTAAGGAGGAGGAGTTGTACGAGGCGAAGATGGTTGATTATGAGCAGCAATCACAGACTCCATCAAGGCAGTGAGTCTAGAAATCTCATTTTTAAGCTCTCCGTTCTTTTATTCAAGATGCTCCATTCTTCTTAGGCGATTAGTACGAGTGTAGTAGTGATGAGTCAACTTGACTGATATATAGAAGAAGAATCCATAAGACATCTGGCTGAAGAAAACATGCTTATGCAAATGATGCATGAAATACAATGTTTTTTATTTTAATTTCCAAGGAACATATAAGTTCCTATTTGCAAATATTTTAATTAATAACGATAATCAACAATAATAATAATTCTGACCATAAAATCTCTTTTTATTCATAAAATTTGGAAGGTTTACACTGGTATAATTTCATAAACCAAAAACACAAATACAAGAGAAAAGGAAAATATCATCCTAAGGATCCCTAGAACCTACATCAGCTGAACTAGCCAAGGGAGTGTACTTTCTTTGGATGCGTCTGATCTCTGACTCAAAGGTTGTCTGCATTTGAGCTTTCTCAAGGACGAGTTGATCAACAATCTTCTTCCAAGCGCTGGAAGACTGAGGACTACCAGAGGAAAATAAATCCTCTAGCTCTCTCTGTCTCTTCACTGCATGCTCTTCAAAAACCTCAATAAGTGCATCTTTGTCTCTCGACTCAATCTGTAACTCTACATGCTTGCGGTTCAAAGCATGGAACCGTTATTCCCACAAGTCTCTCTCTTGTTTCATATTCGAGAGTGCATCTTCTAACTCCTCTACATCTTGGTTAGGGAGAGTCGATGGCTCAGCCATAACCATGGACATAGGTTTTTTGTAGGCGTACAACATCTTAAGTTCAAAACCTCTCTTCTTCACCCAAATAGTGTAAGCTTCAAAAGCTACACAATTGCACGGACCAAGCTCGGATCTTCCTTTCCTATGCACATTGTGCCAAGCATGTACCATTATGTTCTTCAAATGTTGGGGATCTTTACCCTCCTGATAGAATATATCCTCTAACTGAATGTTATTAGGTTTATCTCTAAAGGGGAACCCAAGCTGACGATGAACCAAAGCAGGGTTGTGTTGATTCCTCCTTGTCTATCAATGAGAGGCACATTTGAGAACTCACCACAACTGTCAATAGTCTCTAAGCCATCAAAAAAAGAATCATACCAAATAATATCATCATTAGTAAGAGACATAACTCTCTGAGACCACCGTAGACATTGTCGGTTCTCCAAGAAAACTGGTATCTGAGCCAAGTGCGAAATAAACCACTTGTTAAAAAGAGGAGTACATCACACAATGGTTCCACCACCCTTAGAATTCCTTAAATGAAAACAGAAGTACGTGCCACATAACAGAGTAGGAACAGGATTCCCGATCAAGAAAATTCTAATGGCGTTAACATTAACGAAATCATCAATGTTAGGGAACAAAGCTAATCCATATATGAGCAAGACGAAGATGGCTTCAAAAGCATCCATGCTACCTGTCAGACCTTAAATTTTGCCCCACCTAAAGGTCATCCATCTTTAAAACATCCATTCATCTCATATCTCATTGTTTGAATTGATGGTCATCAGGGTCATAAGGATTTCATATTCCGTACATAATTTGGGACTAATGATCATCTTGCTTGCCTTATTTCTTTTGATCGATCTTGCATTTTTTCTATCCCTTACATGTCCATAACCAACATCGATTTGACTTTCATTTAACCTTTGTTAAGTTGATAATTTAAGTTTTGCTACATATTCTCGTTAGATTTGTAGTTTGGTAGGAACAACATCATCATTCATTCATGCACCATCTAACATACATTACATGAATAATTGTCTCGCATCGCTTTGGGTACAAATGTTTAAAAATTCTTTTTGCACTTGCATTGGAGTTCTAGTTTCAACGAGTGAAGCTATACTTGTTGCATTTTTTTTATATATTTAAAATTTTAAGTCAGGTGCTGATTGGTTATTATTAATTAGTTTCTAACAAGAGTTTTTTTTTTAATAAAATACTAGGATAACGCTATTTTTATATATAACAATTCATGTTTTCAAAATTAGACATAGCAGTATTTTGTTTTGTTTTGTAGATTTAATCTTATCATTTAATCCATGTACATCAAGTTTTATCTTTTCTTTTCTTTATAACAAAATAAATACAATTTCATAAAAAAATTGTAATAATAAATTCCCAAGCTTGCAAATGTGGTCCCGTGATTACTCTTTCCGTGAGGACGACGACAACCTGGTTTGTTGGTAGAATTTTGTCCTGTATAAGCAGAAGAAATAACAGATATTAGCATGATTATAGAAAAAAAAGGTACAAGGCTAAGAATCAAAACTAGAAAGATAAAGATTTCTTTTCAGGATATCACAACACCAATGTGACAATAGAGACAGTTTACACAAAAAATGTTAAAAATTTCTGTTTGATCTAAAGTTGTTGAAGCTCAATTCTTTTTACGGCATTGGTACCATAAGAGTCTAACATAAGAGGGAAGTTAAAAATAGAAGTAAGGGGGATCAAAAGAAAGAAAAAAAGAGCAGAATATAAGAAATTTCCAATAGGACTGATAGGGGAGAGGGGACGATAATCACAGAAGGAGGGAGCAGATAAGAAATTTTGGAGACGAGAGAAGATTCGGCTACCTGAAACATCCGTGCAAGCTTGGTATCCACTCTGTAGGTAAATCCTCTCTACCTTTTATCTTACAAATTCCCCTTTCTTTACCGATGTCTCGAGTCTTCATGACCGATGCCGTGAAATCTCATATAATGACAACCTGTAAACAAACAATCAATATGAAATCACCACTATCTTTAATGTTGTTGTTTCATCGACGAGGTTGTTACGTCTTCGATGCGTAGTGTCGCCCTATGACTCCTTGATTTACCTGACCAAATGCGACATTATTACTGTCATTTCCTTTGTACGATTAGAGAGGATGAGGTCAAAAAAAATTCGATTGGCTCATGGTAGAATAAAAGAGGATTTTCGAATTTCACATGGGTGGGGTTCGGTTTACACATTCAACTCCTATTTCATGTGGGATTTTCGAGTTTCGCTTGGGGTGAGAGTTCAGATTTAAGGAAGGCACGATGAGCCTGAAGGAAATGAAGAGAAAGGATCGTGCCTTCTGGAGCTGTCGAATCGTTTGCTTTCACGCTGTGAAATCAGGAATAATAGAGGTATTGGAGGGTAGAAGGAGTGTAGGTTATGAGGAAGATTGAAGTCGTTTGGAAAGCCATGGCCATGGAGTATCGGGGTTTCGGCGGAGAGGATGAATTAAGGAGCGGCTATGGTACTTTCTTTGTTTCTAAAGGAGATAAAGAAGATGAAGAAGCTTTGGCACGCGGCGGCTAAGGTTCACACCAGCGGCCAATTTCTATTTTTATTTCGTGTGTTTCGGCCGGGTCGGTTGAGGTCTGACCCGGAACTCCCGACCCAAGCCCTTGAGAGATGTTGGGCCTCGCCTTCATATTGGGTTACGATCGTTGGCCCAATCTTTTTTCTTTCTTTTCTCTTTCAAACCTAGTTTTTGTGTTATTAGAGGAAGGCTTATTTCAACCAACCACTCTTGGTCTAGTGGGCGAGATTCCTTTTACCTTCCAGTGGGTCTTCGGTTCGATTCCTGGTTTAGGAATTCCATTCTTATTTTATTTAATTCCTTATTATTTTGTTTGTGATGTTTTTATTTATTTATTTAGACAGTTTCCACTCCGTTTTAATTTTTTTTGAAACATTTGTTTTCTTTTATTTTTGTTTTCTTACGCTAAAGGAAAGATCCTTTTTAATCATATTGCTTCTGTTTATTTATAGTTAACTTGTTTTGGAATCCTTGTATTGCCAAATCCTAGTGAGGGTATCCATCCAACTCCCTTCGGTTTCAAACTTTCACAATCCACTATTAATCAATTTCAGTTTCTTCAAACCACTTCCCACTCAAATAATTGTTAACTAAGTGAATATGAAGAAAAAGATTACCTGGATGAAATATCCAGTCGTAATCCCGAATATTAGGCCCAAGTTGTAAGAGCTTGTAAGACCTATGTATTTGTATTCTCTTCAAAACGCTCCAATATTCAAATCATTTTCATAAGTAAGTTAGAAGAAAAAGATTACCTGGATGAAATATCCAGTCGTAATCCCGAATATTAGGCCCAAGTTGTAAGAGCTTGCAAGCCACAAATATTCGTCTTCCCTTTAAAACACTTGTAAGTATTCAAACTTCATTTCTCAATAAAATTGAAAGAAAAAGGTTACCTGGGTGGAAGGTTCAGACATAATCCCGAGTATTAGACCCAAGATGTAAGAGCTTGCAAGTTATAAATACGCATCTTTCAAATCCAAAAATACATCCAACCAATCAAACTCTTTTCTTCGTTGCCATGCGGTCTTTAAAACCTTTTCATAAACGAAAGATATGTTGTCTTAAGATGATGCAAAGCAATGCTTCATCCCCAATTGTTGAGCTGAGGTAAGTGATGTTTTTCTGAATGTTGATTTGTAAATCCATTCGATGTGTGGTATACGTCCGCTCCTTATCTGTTTTGGGAAAAACAATGTTTCTCGTCGATTAATACAGGATAGCTTTCGCTAAAATCGACCAACAAACAAACATTTTTCTATCCAAAACTACGTAAGTCTTGAGTTCTCTATTGAGATACGTAGGAGCAGGATTGCGAAATCTTGTCAGACCCATTAATAAAAAACTTAGGTTTAGTCCCCTTCGTTGCAAAATCCAAAAACATTCTTCTCTCTTCTGTTCTTTCTTTCCCACCTAATAACTTGATAAGCTTAACATTTCTAAGCTAACACTAACGCACACAACTAACCTAATGGTTCTCGTTGAGTACAACGGACGTGAGGGGTGCTAATACCTTCCCCTTGCGTAATCGACTCCCGAACCCTGATATTGGTTGTGACGACCATGATCATTGTCGCTCTATCTTGGGTTTTATCGATATTTCCCCTTTCCTTTTTAGGAATAAATAAAGTTCGGTGGCGACTTTGTTCAGTCCATCATGTGAGCGTGCGATTGCGCTTTGCTAAGTCATCTTCTAATTTTTCGAGGTGCGACAGATGGCGACTCTGCTGGGGACCAAGACTTCCCTAAGTGAGTCAAGCCTAGTTAGGTCATTTGTGTGCCTTTTTTTATTTACTTGTGTGGATTTTCTTTATTGCTTTTGCTATCTTTATTGTCATATTAATATAAATTTGTTGTATTGGTTCCATTATGTTTTGGTACTTGGATACTCTGATTGCAAACCTTGTGGGAAAGACTTTTTACCTGAGTCTCGAGTCAAAACATAAGATAGGACGAGGTTGAGTAGTGCGGGTCTGTGAGATAAATTTCTCTTTGGGTCGGTGCGAGAACCTTACTTAGAGTAGATTCTTGAGAGGATGTTGTCGCCCGACAAGTAAGTTTCCGTAAGCTTCGATATTTTCTTTAGGATCCATGACTCTGAGAACCATTTGTAGAACCTTAATCCTTTGTCCAACTAGGAAAGATGGTTGCATAGCATGGGTCTGCGAGTTGAATTTCTCGTTGGATCGATGTGAGAAACTCACTTAGAGTAGATTCTTTAGATGGAGTTGATGCTCGCAAGTAAGTTGCCGCATGTAGCAAACAGTCTAATGGATCCATGATTATAGGAACCTTTTTTTGAAACCTTAGATCATACCTGGTGAGAACCCTGTTCTATATGAAGCAATTAGACTTATCTATGCCTTAAGCCTATTGAACTTGTCCAAAAAATGCATCACATTCATCCACATATATTGCATCAACATCATAAAAAGCAAACTCTTAGTTGTCTCTTATTTGTTTTAGGAATAGAGAACTTGAGAATGACAACTCCAAGGAGAAACACTTTCACACTTAAGTACAAGGAACCTAAGCTTGACAGTCTAAAGGGTTTGATCTCTGATTTTACTCTCAGTAAGCGTGATGACTTCGGAAAAGACTATGGGAAAATTTTGAGCCTTCTGACTAAGAAAGTTGACTATGGGATTATCAGCTCCTTGGCACAATATTATGATCCACCTCTACGCTATTTCACATTCACTGATTTCCAAATAGCTCCTACTTTGGAAGAAGTTGAGAGAATCGTGGGTCTCAAATTGAAAGATTTCAATCCATTTCCAAAGCTCGAAGAGGAAGCGGGCCCCAAGAAGATAGCTTTAGCCCTAAGTATCAATGTCCCAACTGTTTTAGACAATTGGGTCGAGAAAGGGGGTTTCAAAGGTTTTGCCATGATGTTCTTGGAAGATTTAGCTCTGAAGTTCAAGAAAAAAGGAAATTGGAACGCATTCTATGTTATGTTGGCTTTATTGATCCATGGGATTGTGCTCTTCCCAAACGTTGAAAAGTTTGTGGATCAGGTGGCCATAGAAGTCTTTCTTTCTGGCAATCCTGTATCATTTCTCTTAGCTGACATTTACCATGCCCTTCATGCTCGACATGAAAAGAGGGGTGGAACATTGTTGTGATGTGGTCCTTTGCTTTATACTTGGTTCATGCAACATATGCCCGAAAAAGGCCCTTTTATGGCAAAGGAACTTAAATCTCCTCAAAGACTAGCTTCTCTCACTGCAAGTTCCATCAGATGGTATATCCGAGAGTGGGAAACCCCAGACATCATTGTCAGCTGTGGGGAATTTTCTAATGTGTCGTTGTTAGGTACTAAGGGTTGCATCAATTATAACCCTATGTTATCTCGAATGCAACACGGCTACTCCATGGATGGTCCTCCCGAAGCAAAGGACTTACAACCATTTGTGCTCTTTGTCATCCAAGCAAGTAATCCTGATGTAAGAGTGATCCGAAAGGCTTGGTTGAAGATTGTTAGGAAGGGTAAAGAGTTTGGAAAAAGAAACACTCTTGTCAAAGAATCTTACACTCGATGGGTGAAAGAAAGAGTTAAAGAAATCCATTTGCCATTTATCTTTAATGCTTCAGCTTTTCCTAAAATTCCCGAGACAATGCCCATACTCCCTAAGGACATGGAGAAACTCGCTGCTAAAGTTAAGGAGCTCGAGTTGGAGAATACCAAATTACGGATTCGCATGAACCGAGCTATCTTGGAAAATCAAAATTTGAAGGATGAACGTAAGGGGAAAGCCCAGGAACTTGAGGATAGTAACAAGAGAGCCAGGCTATTAGAAGACCAGAAGGACGATCTTGATCATATCCTTATAGGTTCCACATCAGTGATCCAGACCAGAAAGGAAAAGCTCAAGAAAGCTGAATATAGAATTTGTGAGTTAGGAAGGATGTTGGATAGGTCTCTTATGGAAAAGAAAGAAATTAAGATCGACCTTGAGGCACAGATCCGTGAACTAAAGGACACTCTGAAGAAACGCAAAGAAAAGTTATCTCGCGAGATACTCCAAAAGGAAGAATCTGAAAGAAACTGCCACCACCTCAAGTACCAGTTGAAAGAAGCTAATAGGAGGTTTGCAGTTTTGGAGAGCCAAGAAGGTGATGCAGCCTACTTGCTCCTAAAGAATGATTATGTGTATTGGAAAACGTTGTATAGAGAGGCTAGGACAACCTTATATGAAGATCAGCAGGTCATCAAGAAACTCCAAGAGCTCTATGTTGAATGGAATGACAAATTTCGCAACTTAGGTAGATTTGTTAACCTCAACATGTTGGAACTCCCAAAAAAAACTCCAAGAAGCTGATTGGTGTATGTGTCCAGAAAACACACCTCCTCAAGTTTTCAATTTCGTCAAGTTTTGCAAGAAAATGGTGAAGGAGCTCACCACAGATCTTGCTACGATCATAAGAGCTGAGACGGAGCTTAAGTTTACTTGTACTTGAATCTAAATTTTTGGTGTTTGAATCTTTTGTATTTGAATTTGAATCATTTGTACTTGAAGTTAAATCATTTTGTATTCGAATTTGATTCTAATTAATGGAAGTAGTCATTTTGGGCCTCAATTATTACATTTTATTCTTATTTAATATATTCTAACATTGCTGGAATAAATAATCAAGATAACTAAGAGCTTTTCACAAAATGCACCCATAACATACATTCATGTCATTCTTCTTCAGAAAAAAACTCATTGTTGTGTCTTCTCCAGTTCCACACTGAGTCCTCAACACCACTACAACACCAGAGCCAACGCTCGTCAAAGAATGGTAGATCAAGAACAAGAATTGGAGAGAGTAAGCTCAGAACTTGAAGACCTACGAGGATACATGGGTGAAGTCATGGAGATACTACAAGTCATTAAGACCAAGTTGGACACCCAAACGAAGGTCGTTTCAGAAATCACCGGTCCTACGATTGAACCTCAACCTGCAAGGATAGTGCCTACCACTTGGCCAGTCTACGGTTTACCTCCCGGCTTCACACCTCCAGTTGAAGGCACCCCTGGTCTTGTACAATCCACTCAGCAGACGGTTCCTCTACCAACTATCAATGAAAATCATCCAGTGGTCCACACGTTTGCACCCCCCCCCCTTGTCCATGCGCACATGCAACCTTATTTTGAAGATCAACAACAAGCTCCAGATTTTTCTGACGAAGATGATGAAAGGCATGAAGACATAAGAGGAATGAAAGAGAATTTCCAGATTCTTGAGAAAAGGTTAAGGGTTATGGAGGGTGACCAAGTTTTTGGTGTTGCTGCTAGGGAGATGTGCTTAGTGTCAGGTCTTGTGATTCCCGCGAAATTCAATACCCCGGATTTCGATAAGTACGAGGGTCATTCGTGCCCTAAAACTCACCTCATTATGTACTATTGGAAAATGGTTGCGCACGTAGAGGACGATAAACTTATGATACATTTCTTCCAAGACAGCTTGAGGGGTGCTCCCTCTATGTGGTACTTAAGCCTTGATCAAAGTAGAATTTGTTGTTTCCAAGACTTATCTGATGCTTTCATCCAATATTATAAGTATAACATGGATATGGCCCCAGATAGGAGGCAATTGCTCAGCATGTCCCAGAAAGATAACGAGTCTTTTAAGGAATATGCACAACGATGGAGGGAACTGGCCTCGCGACTCGAACCACCCCTTGTTGAGAAGGAGTTAACAGATTGGTTCATGGATATGGTAAAACCTATGTTCTATGAAAGGATGGTGAGTAGTGTATTGACAAGCTTCTATGAATTGGTTGCCGTGGGCATAAAGGTCGAGCTTGGATTGAAGAATGGAAAAATGATAACCACCTCTGAAACATCTGGTAATAATGTCAAAAAGTTATCTGAAATTTTTCAAAGAAAGAAAGAGGCTGAAACAAATGTAGTGTCAACCAGTCAAAGAAGGAGTCACTCCTGGAAGAAGCAACATCAATTTGCTCAGCAACAACCAACTTATCCAGTGCAGTATATTCAACAACCGTATGTGGCAGCAGTCACGCCAACTTTCAACCAATCACAAGCTCTTGTCTATCAACCTATTCAACAAGCACCAGTATACCAGCAAGCACCCATGTCGCCTGCTTATCAACAGCCAAGGGCACAGGCTCCACGTCCACAAAATCTTCCAAATCAGAATAGGGTACAAAGAGGTAGACCTCCTTTCGCTTCAATCCCTATGACATACACTGAGTTATACCCATCGTTGCTACAGAAAGGGTTGGTGACTCCCAGACCTTTGGGTCCTCCACCAAATCCTTTACCTCCATGGTACAATCAAGATACCCATTATCCTTTCCATGAGGGTGCCCCTGGGCATGATTTAGATGGGTGTTATGCTTTGAAGCATATTATGTGAGAGTTGGTTGAGAAGAAGATCCTTTCATTCCGAGATGTTAGACCTAACGTAAAAAGTAACCCTCTGCCGGCGCATGGTGATGTTAATGCCATTGAGGATGTTTCTGATGTTTGTATAATTAAAAATGTTGAAGATGTGAAAAATTCGTTGCTAGCACTCCACGCAAAATTGGTGGGAGCTAGTTTGATTGATGCCTGTCACAACAACTGTGAAGAATGTGTTGTTTATCCAAGGGGATGTAAAGTGGTACGAACTGATATTCAAAACTTGATGGATCAAGGTGTTTTACAAGTTTGTGGTCCTGCAACAAATGAGGAAATTTCAGTCATTGAACCCTTTTTCAATCTTCCAGAGCCTGTTGAGATAACTTATCAAAGGAAAGATGTTGTTCATCCATCACCCGTGGTAGTTTGTATGCCTACCCCCTTTCCTTTCGAAAGCACCAAGGCGGTGCCTTAGAAATATGACATGACTGTGGTGGATGGAGTGGTAGATGAAGAACCCAAAGACTTTGAAGGTGAGAAAATCTTGGAGAATGTTGACACCAATATCACGAACATCGCAGGGACAACCAGAATGACCCGCAACAGTCGGATTTATACTCCTGATGTCAATATAATCCCCCAAGGAAGGGCAGAATCACAACAGCGCCTTACATGTATCCATAAAGTTCCAAGAAGATGCTTTGGCCAGGGTTTTAGTTGACACTGGATCGTCCCTCAATGTCTTACCAAAAAGGGAGCTTGCTAAATTATCTTACCAAGGTTCGGAGGTGAAACCCGGGGCACTTGTGGTAAAAGCATTTGAAAGTTCCCGGAGGACAGTAGTTGGGGAGGTAGAGCTACCAATCCAAATCGGACCGCATGTATTCCCCATCAATTTCCAAGTCATGGACATAAATCCCGCTTATAGCTGCCTTTTGGGACATCCGTGGATACATGCTGTTGGGGCAGTGACTTCTACTTTGCATTAGAAAATGAAGTTTGTCGTCGATGACAAGCTCGTCATTGTCTCGGGTGAAGAAGATTTTAAACTCTCCTCTTTCCGTTATATCGAGGCTGATGAAGATGCCTTAGAGACTTCTTTCCAAGCACTTGAAATATCCAATGCCACACTTGCGGAAGTAAAGGATCCTGTTGAGAAAACCATTTTGTCGTTCGCCTCTTTGAAGAGTGCAAAGTCAGCAGTTGAAAGTGGAGGTCCTATAGGTTGGGGGAAAGTCATCAATATCAGCAAGAAAAATGACCGTTTCGGTTTGGGGTATAAGCATTTTACTAAGGAAGGAGCCTTAGTCCCTGCCAAGGACCGCATACGGAACATACAAGAAGTTTTCCTAAGCACATGATTTATCCATGGGGATCAAGTTGGTGCAGTTGAACACGACACTGAAGGTGAAGAAGCATCAAATCTGATATACCGGTGTGAAGCAGCCTTAACAAATTGGGAGGCAGTTGAGATTCCAGAGGTTTTTCCTGTGTCAAAGTAATTGTGTTTTCCTTTGTTTTTTCAAAATCCTTAGCTCTTCCCAAGGCTAACGGATCATTTGTAGGGCCACTTTAAATTTCAAAATCATTATGACAAATAAAGAGCATTTTGTTCAAATTCTTATCGTTCATTTATTTATTTTTCTTTCCTTAAAATGGAAATCCTTTCAAAAACTACAAAAATATTTTTAATTCTTTTGCATTTTATTTCCTCTTTTCTAAAAAAACATCATTTAAAAAACATGCAGAATAATCAATAAACCAGTTGAATTCGATGACCCCACTACTTCCTATAACTTTGAATTCCCCATCTACCAAGCGGAAGAGGGTAGTGAGGAAGATTGTGATTTCCCTAAAGAATTGGAAAGGCTGCTCGAGCACAAGTCAAAGGCCCTTCAGCAGCATCAAGAACCGGTGGATACAATCAACCTTGGCACTGAGTAAGACAGGAAAGAGGTCAATGTTGGGACTACGCTTGGGGCAAGCATCAAAGAAATATTGATCAAGTTGCTACAAGAATATGTAAATGTATTTGCTTGGTCGTATCAGGATATGCCAGGTTTAGATACTAATATTGTTGTCCACAAGCTACCACTACAGCCAGATTTCCCTCTAGTGAAGCAGAAGCTCCGAAGAGCAAGGCCCGACATGGCTCTAAAGATTTGTGACGATGTGAAACGCCAATTTGATGTCGGTTTTCTAGCAGTTGCGAAGTACCCTCAATGGGTAGCTAATATTGTACCAGTACCCAAAAAGGATGGCAAGGTCAGGATGTGTGTTGATTACAGGGATCTAAATTAAGCTATTCCAAAGGACGATTTCCCCCTGCAACATATTGACACTCTGGTAGACAACACTGCTAAGTTCACGGTCTTCTCCTTTATGGACGGATTCTCGGGTTATAATTAAATTAAGATGGCTCAGAAGACATGGAAAAAACCACATTCATCACCCCTTGGGCAACTTACCAAAGAGAAATGGTCACCCTTTTCCATGATATGATGCACAAGGAAATTGAGGCTTATGTAGATGATATGATTGTGAAATCCCAAAGTGAAGAGGATCATATAGATCACTTGTAAAAGCTATTTGAGCGTCTTCGAAAATTCTGACTACGGCTGAATCCTGCTAAATGCACCTTCGGTGTCCGATCTGGAAAGTTGCTTGGTTTCATTGTTATTCAACGAGTAATTAAGGTAGATCTAGACAAGGTTAGAGTAATACAAGAAATGCCTGCTCCACGTACAGAGAAAGAAGTTAGAGGATTCTTGGGACGTTTGAACTATATCTCTAGGTTTATATCTCATATGACTGCTACGTGTGAACCTATATTCAAGTTGCTTAGAAAAGATCAAGCAGTTGAATGGAACTCTGACTGCCAAAGGGCTTTTGAGAAGATCGGATAATACCTGCAAGAGCCCCATATTCTAGTTCCACCTGTTCAGGGGAAACCACTCTTTATGTACTTAACTGTGCTTGAAAAGTCAATGGGATGGGTGCTGGAACAACATGATGAAATCGGCCGAAAAGAACATGCCATCTACTATCTGAGCAAGAAGTTTACCGATTGTGAAACCCGGTATTCAACCTTGGAGAAAACTTGTTGTGCTTTAGCATGGATCGCTCGCCGTTTAAGACAATACATGATTTATCACACTACTTTGTTGATCTCAAAAATGGATCCAATAAAATATATCTTTGAAAAGCCTGCTTTAACTGGGAGACTCGCCTGTTGGCAGATGTTACTGTCTGAGCATGACATCCAATATGTATCCTAGAAAGCCATTAAAGGAGGTGTGTTATCTGATTACCTGGCAAACCATCCTGTTGAAGATTACCAGCCGTTGAAATTTGACTTCCCTGATGAAGACATTATGGTAGTAAAAGAATGTGAAATCCCAGGACCTGATGAAGGACCGGAATTCGGATCTCGGTGGAAGCTCATGTTCGATGGTTCCTCCAATTACATAGGGCATGGCGTAGGAGCTATTTTATTGAATCCGAATGGTGGATACACTCCTTTCACAACAAGGTTGTGTTTTGATTGCACAAACAATATAGTAGAGTATGAGGCGTGCATCCTAGGCATCGAAGCAGCAATTGACCTCCGAATCAAAATCCTCGAAGTATGTGGAGACTCGGCCTTGGTGATATACCAAGTCAAGGGCGAATGGGAAACCCGTGATACCAAGTTGATCCCATATCGTGCCTATGTCGTGGAGCTAATAAAATACTTTGACGAAATCACTTTCCGTCATATCCCGAGGACTGAGAATCAAATAGCTGACGCTTTGGCTATGTTGGCTTCAATGTACCAAGTTAGATTCCATAATGAAGCGCCTCTCATTCAGATAGAGCGGAAAGTTGATCATGCCTACTGTCAGTTGATTGAAGAGGAAGTCGATGGTAAACCTTGGTTTCACGACATCAAATGCTTTTTGCAAAACCAAGAATGTCCAACAGATGCAACAACCCTTGACAATAAAACATTAAGGAAATTGGCATCCAAATTCTTCTTAAGCAATGGTGTATTATACAAGAGAAACCACTACATGATTTTGCTCATATGCGTGGATGGACATGAAGCGGACCTGCTGATCAAGGAGATTCATGAAGGATCCTTTGGAACTCATGCCAATGGGCATGCCATGGCCAAGAAGATTTTGAGAGCTGGTTACTAATGGTTGACTGTCGCATTACACGAAAAACCGGCGGGAAAACGAAACAACAGAGCCGCCACCGTGCGTTATTTATCCCAAAAGAGGGAAAGGAAATGCTCGAAGTAAACCTAGGAAAAGACATGGTCTCGCGACCAAAGAGAATGGGATCGGGAGTCGGTTATGCGAAGGGAAGGTATTAGCACCCCTACGCATCCGTCGTACTCGACGGGATCCACGCATAAAAGGAAGGAAAATGGTTGCTAAAACACTGCTCATAAACAAACAAACACTGGCTGAAAGAGACACAAGAAAACAAAGAAACTGACTCGGCAGGATATCGCATCCTGGGCCTACTTAGTCTATCAAGCATAGACATCAGAGTCGAAGTAGTTCGGACTGGGAGAAACATGCTCGCTAGGATGTCGCATCCTATGCATACGTATCTTCTTGGACTAAGAAGAATCAGAGCATTCGTAGCTCGGCTCACGCACACAAACAAAACCACAGGCAAACGTGGAATCCGAATGCCAATCGCTGGACTTACATCAGATTCCGAACCAAAACACACCCACACTGGAAACCAGATGCCACTTGATGGACTTATACCGGACTCCAAGCACACAACAAGAGGATACGGAATGCCAATCGCTGGGCTTACATCCATCTCCTGACACACACAAGAGACAAAACAAAAAGGGCGCCCGGAGAGATTAGCTCATCTCCTGCCTACGTACCTCATCTGGTATGAGGATCAGGGCGACGTAGTTCCCCTACGCAGGGACACAGGACTAGCCTAACCAGATAACAGAGGGAGACACAACTAGGGAGACTACGACTCGAGCCTAGATGTTATCATGCAAAATCATCCCTAAGTCAAGGTTGCTATCTAACTTGCACAGGGAGCAAGCTAAACCTAAGCACAGGCAAAATCAAACAATCACAAATAGCACACACTATATACACACAGAGTGAGGCTCAAACAAGGGTTAGGCTGCAAGAAGCAAGCCAACTGTATCAGGGTGATGTTAGCTCTTAACCCTAACATTGAGAGTTAGGGTGAAGCGGATGAAAGGTGAGTGAAGATGAGACTTCATAGCTCTTATCCCTGGCCTGGGAGAGCTTCAGACAATGAAGTGTGGGTTCAGAAAGTGGGAACCCTTCTACACTTATGACACTGACTCAACTGTACAACAGTACAAGGATCTTGGGTTAATGTCCACAATGCATCAACACCAGTTGTGTGAGCAAAGGGATGACTCAACAAGAATAGCAGGAGATGGATTGCACATCTCTTGTGTCTGCCAATTGCCTTATCAAAGGTCTTTTCCTGCTTGGGGACAAAAATAAACAAGCACAAACATTGCCTCTTAAGGAGGACTTCAGACAGGTGCCTGGCCAAGTAACAGGCTAGGTCTTCCAGACTACATGGAGAAGAGATCATTATACCTCAATGATCAAGCTAGCAAGCAAAGCCAAAGCAAGTTCACAAGGGAACTATAGCAACTAAGGTACCTGAAATCAATCCAACATAATCAGTATACCAGACAAACACAAGTCAAACAGACAATTACAAGTCCACAGCACAAACAGATAACAAGCATCAATGCACAAAGGTGCAAGCCACAAGGCATAAGCATAAGTCTCAATGCCTACAAAACAAACTCAAAGTTAGTCATAAACAATCAATAAACCAACTCCAATTGAGTGCACATCATCAAGCATAAGCAATTGTGCTCTTAACTTGAAACAAAGCTCAAATGTGAGAGCACAAACCACTAGTACAAGACTAGGGTCAAAATGAGAGCAAAAAGTCAAAACATAACATGAAACTTATCAAAAATCAAGATCAATCAAATAAGAAACAAATCCAAGTGGTTTCACATTCATATCATCAACCATTATCATTTCATGAAGCAAAGAGTACAAAACATGCAATTTGAAACTCATAGAACCAAACAGAAAGATTCAACTCAAATCAACTCACAAACATTTCAATAAATCCCCAAAAAAATTCATGGTCAAACAGAATTCATAGCATGACAATCATACCAAATTTCAAGTCATTTGGACCAAGGGAAGCAAGTCAATTAAATTCCAAAAGGCAAGGCATGCTCAAACAAGCTCATACAAGGCAACAAATCATAGGTCAACTTCAAGCAAGCATAAAACAGAAACTACACATGATAAATGAACGAAATCAAAGCCATGTCAAACTTCCAGATGTCTAGAATACACATGTAAAATTTCAAGTCCATCCAATAAACAACAAGAATTTCACAAATCAAATAAAATCATGACTCACAAAAAATCCACAATTGGTCAAACAGGGGAGAAAATCTCAATCAAATAGGAAATGCACTCAAAAAATCCACAAAAATTCACATTCAAACTTAACATCCAGAATATTCAACATGCAAAAATTCAGGTCATTTAGAGTTCATAGGGCATGGTAACAAAAAATCAAGAAGTTGGACATGAAATGGTGTGACACAAATTGTCACACCTCCAAAGATCATAGCATATCTCACAATCCAGAAACTCAAAAATCACAAACCACATATCAAAATTCTCCTCAAGGTGTCTAGATTGTGCATACAAAATTTCAAGAATTTCCAATTAAGCATCATCATTTCATGATCAAAATGGTAAACAAGGTGCAACAAATGACATGTTCAAATAAACCCTAGCCAAAACAGAAATCCACATGTGCACAATTTCCATAAAAATCATCAAAAAATACTAGACATGGCAAGGATCATCATGGAAAAAACCTCACATTATTTGGACAAATATTTTGTGATTTATGAATTTTTAAGTGTAAAGAAAAAATAAAAAAAACATAAAACAAGGCATGGTGAAATATGGAAGCTACATGAAGAAAATGATGCCAAGCCAAAAGGAAACGCTGAAGCGGAGGATCGAACTCCGTCCAAGTTCAAATAGGGCGCCACTTAAGTGAAATGCCGCGTTTCACTTAAGTGTGTGGCGTGATCCTACTGGTGCATGGCACGCAAACACCTAAAACCATGCAGATACACGGATACAAAGATCTAACACGCCTGGGAAATGAAATTGCTAGGGTTCATAGCCCCTTCATCATGTTCATCATCATCATGAACTTTGGTCACAGAAATTAGCATACAACATACCATTCGATTCATCTCTTAATGCACATCAACAATCCAACCATAATTTGACCTAATTCTAATCATGTTAAACGAATCGATCCAAGAAAGTTTTCACAATCAACATTCAAGTCAACATATCTTCCTTAATACTGCACGAAATCACTAGATATAAAGCTCAGTGTGATCTACAATGGAAGATCTACTAGAATCATAGCATAATTTCATGAATTGTAATGATCGAAATCTTACCTCCAAGTGATGGCAGTATTGAATTTGTGGTTTCTTGGCCTGGATAAGCAAGAACAGATGCACTTTGATGCTTATGTTGATAAATGGAAGGAGGATCGTGGCTCAGTTGTGCTTGATGATGCTCAAAATTCAAGCTGCCATTGATGATGCTCTATGTAACAGTGCTAGAAAACAACTTGGAATCCTCGAATCCTTGCTTGCAGAACCTTCAATCTTGCTTGTGGATGATGGCACAATGAAGAACAACACGAGTTCTTTGGAAAATTTGCAGAAAAAATCAAGAAGAAAAGTTGAGAGAATTTGCTATTTTTGGATCTAGATCTGTGTGAATGAAGTGCTAATGATGAATTCAGTTAGGATTAGCTATTTATATGTGCTGTTAATCATTTGTGTTAACCCAGTTTAGCTGAAATGGAAGTGATAGTGAAAATGCAAGTTTATGCTAAATTGCCCAAAATATCCTCATGTATGCAATGCCTTGCTACAGTGCACGAAAACCTGTCCAAACACACTCCAAATGTAATTTAAGATCAATTGCCAAGCTAGGAATGCATGGAAAATGCTCAGTTTTGAAAATGACTTTTCTCCCTCCCTTTTTCAAATTCAAGTCACTTGAAAAATGCCATTTTGATGTGATGACTTTTGATGAAATATGATGAATGATTTGGATAGAACATGTCAAATCGAGATTGTAGCAAGAAACCCCACTCAATTTGGCTAAATGGTGTGAAAGTTATCCAAGTTTGAAGTTCAAAAATGCTTGACAATGATTTGATCATAACTTGCCAACCACACATGAGAAATGGATGTTCTTGGACTTTTTGGAAAGGTGAGAACAAGATCTTCAACTTTAATGTTGTACAAAATTTCATTTTAAGCTTGTATGATGATGTAAATTTGAGGAGAAGACCTTTCCATTTTTGGCAGTTTGAAATTACAGGTCACTTACTATTTTTGGAAACTTCTCTTCCGACCTCAAATTCTTCAATCTTGATCTTTGAAATGTCAAATGAGACTTGTATGGACATGAATGAGGCCTTTCAAACCATCTCCCACCTTCAAATCCTTGAATTCAGGCACAGTTGACCACAGTTGACTTTCTAGGGTTTCAGATGAAATTCAGCTTGACTGTTGAGCTTTGATCATCCAATCCTTGGCCAAACCACTTCAAAATGATCCTTAGGTCATATGAACTTGTCAAATCAACCATAGGGCTTTTCTTCCTTGAGAAATGCACATGTTTGCTTGCTTGACTGATTCTCCTGACCAGTTGACCTAATCTTGTCTGATGACTTGCACTTGGGCAAATGGACAATGCAATGCTATGCAGTGGACAAGGTAATGTTAATGACTTATTATGAAATGAATGTACAAAATGGGAGGTGCAAATTTGAGGTGCTACATTGACCATGGAATCTGATTGCTTCAATTATGCTAGAAAATGTCATAAATGCCAAATCTATGCCGACAAGGTACACTTGCCTCCGACCCTACTAAATGTTTTGACATCACCTTGGCCTTTCTCAATATGGGGCATCGACATGATTGACGCCATCGAGCCTAAAGCTTCCAATGGCCACCGCTTCATCCTGGTTGCCATTGATTACTTTACCAAATGGGTAGAAGCTGCCTCTTATGCTAATGTGATAAAACAAGTGGTTGCACGATTCCTCAAGAAAGAGATTATTTGCCGTTATGGAGTTCCAAGCCGGATCATTACAGATA
The DNA here is from genome assembly GCF_024323335.1 of Lathyrus oleraceus. Lineage (NCBI taxonomy): Eukaryota > Viridiplantae > Streptophyta > Magnoliopsida > Fabales > Fabaceae > Lathyrus > Lathyrus oleraceus. Next base: position 409,857,596 of record NC_066580.1, read on the forward strand.
ATGGGACGAATCTGAACAATAAGACCATGAAAGAATTATGCGAAAGCTTCAAGATTGAGCACCATAACTCTTCACCATATCGTCCAAAGATGAATGACGTTGTTGAAGCCGCTAATAAAAACATCAAGAAGATCCTGCAGAAAATGGTGAAAACCTAGAAGGATTGGCACGAAATGCTACCCTTTGCACTGCATGGATACCAGACTTTTGTCCGTACTTCAACAGGGGCAACCCCATTCTCTTTGGTATATGGGATGGAAGCGGTTCTCCCAATTGAAGTGGAGATACCTTCAATGAGAATCTTGATGGAGACCAAGTTAGAAGAGGCTGAATGGATCCAAAACAGATTTGATCAGTTAAGCCTCATAGATGAGAAGCGAATGACTTCCTTATGCCATGGAGAGTTATACCAGAAACAGCTCAAAAGGGCTTTTGAAAAGAAAGTACGTGTTCGAGAATTCAGAGAAGGAGACCTCGTTGTCGCATTACGCGAAAAAACGGCGGGAAAACGAAAACAACAGAGCCGCCACCGTGCGTTATTTATCCCAAAGGCGGGAAAGGAAACGGTCGAAGTAAACCTGGGAAAGACAGGGTCTCGCGACCAGAGAAAGATGGGATCGGGAGTCGATTATGTGAAGGGAAGGTATTAGCACTCCTACGCATCCGTCGTACTCGACGGGATCCACGCACAAAAGAAAGGATAAGGTTGCTAGAAACTGCTCAAACACTGCACAAGGCTGGAAGCAAACACAGAAAGATAAAAGAAACGGGACTCGATAGGATATCGCATCCTGGGCCTACGTAGTCTGTCAGGCACAGACATCAGAGTCGACAAGGGGAAACGTGCTCGCTAAGATGTCGCATCCTATGCATACGTATCTTCTCTGACCGGAGAAGAATCAGAGCACTCGTAGCTCGGCTAACGCACGCCAAACAAAACCACACAGGAAACCGACTGCCAATCGCTGGACTTACGTCAGACTCCACACAAACAGACAAACATGGAAACCGAATGCCAATCGCTGGACTTACATCAGACTCCGAACCAACTAACACACACAGGAAACCAACTGCCAATCGCTGGACTTACGTCAGACTCCAACAATCAAACAAGACACAGGAAACCGACTGCCAATCACTGGACTTACATCAGACTCCAAACACACACAAAGGGGTTGAAAAAGAAAAAGGGCGCCCGGAGAGATCAGCTCATCTCCTGCCTACGTACCTCATCTGGTATGAGGATCAGGGCGACGTAGTTCCCCTACGCAGGGAAAGAACTTCTAACCTAACCAGAGACTGGGAAATGACAAACTAGAAGGGAGACTGACTCGAGCCTAATAGTTATCATGTAAATTCACCATGGTCCTAGGTTGAGGTTTCTATCTAACTTGCACGGGGAGCAAGCTATCCTAAACAGCACAAGCAAAGCAAACATACACACAAATAACACACACTATATACAAACAAAGTGGGCTCACACAAGGTTAGGCTGTGAAACACAAGCCAACTGGAATCGGGTGTGATTAGCTCTTAACCCTAACATTGAGAGTTAGGGTGAAGCAGATGAAATGGGAAGTGAGGGTAAGACCTCACAGCTCTTATCCCTGGCCTGGGAGAGCTTCAGACAAATGAAAGTGGGAGTTCAGAAAGTGGGAACTCTTCTATCCACATATGACTGACACAACAAAGATCTTGGGTTAATATCCACAATGCATCAACACAAGGTGTGTGAGCAAAGTGGATGACTTGAGTAGCAGGAGATGGATTGCACATCTCTTTTATCTGCCAATTGCCTCATAGAGGACTTTTCCTGCTTGGTACAAAGATAAACAAACACAAGCATTGCCTCTTAAGGAGGGCTTCAGACAGGTGCCTGCCCAAGTAACAGGACAGGTCTTCCAGACTACATGAAGTCAGAGAGTTATACCTCAAATGGTTAAGCAACCAAGCAAAGCAAAAGCAAGTTCAAAAGAACTTAAGCAACTTATGTACCTGAAAAAAATCTAACTCAATCAGTATACAAGTCAAACAATCAAACGGACAACAGTCACACAATCAGACAGATAAGCAAGCAATGCAACAAGGTGCAAGGCACAAGCCAATGAGCACAACACAAACAACTTGGCATCAACCTACAAAACAACTCAAAGTTAGTCAACATCAACCAATTAATCAACTCAAATGAGTGAGCAACTCCAATCATAGCAATGTGCTTATTAACCTGAAATCAAAGCTCAACTGTGAGTCACAAACCACTAGGTCAAGGCCTAGGGTCAAAGATGGAGAAATAATCCAAAACAGAACATGAAATTCAACATGAATCAACCTCAATCAATTAAGAACACAATCCAAAAGGTCTCATATCATTATCATTCACCAAATTCATTTCATGAACCAAATATGTCAAGGTATGCAAATTGTGATCACATTGTGACATCAGAATGAACAAATGCACATAAATTCAAAAATGATTCAAATAATCTTGTAAAAATTCATGAGTGAACAGAACATACAACATGATAATCACACAAAAAATTAAGGCAATTGGGCAACATTAGGCATGGTAATCAAATTGCATAAGTCAAGGTAAGCACAATCAAGCACATGTGTGACACCAAATGTCACACCAACTTAATACAAGCCTAAAACAGAAATGGTAATTGGTAAAAACCTCAAACCAAAGCCACAACAACACTCAACATGTCTAGAAATAATGTGCAAAATTTCACATTCATTGGATAAAGGAAAAGCATTTCACAATCAAATGAAATTCAAGATAATTCAAAAGCTCACAAATGACCATCCAGAATGAAAAATCTCAATCAAATCAGAAATCAATCCAAAAATTCCAACAAAAATCATGATCAATCACAACATCCATATCAAGTATCATACAAAAAATAAAAGCATTTGGAATCCATTTGGCATGGCAAATCAATCAAACAAGTTGAATATCACAAGGTGTGACACAAATTATCACACCTACCCTAACATGATCATAAAACAGCAATGGTGAAAGCTAAAAATACAAACTCAACACCATAATTTCAAGCAAGATGTCTAGTTTCAACATGTCAAATTTCATGAGCATTGGATAAACTACCATCATTTCACAAAGGATATGGCAAGGCAATGTACAAAATGGACATGTATACATAAACCCTAGGAAAAATAATATTCCAGCCAAGCACAATTTATGGAAAAATGATGACAAAATACTAGAAACAATAAGGAAGGCAATGCAAAAATCCTTATATTTTTTGGAGCATTATTTAATGATTTATGAATTTTGGAAGTTGATGAAAAAATAAAAAATCAATGAAGCATGGTATTGGAAATGAATGGAGGGAAGTCAAATAATATGAAATGACATTTGAATAAATGATGTGGCTGGGAATCGAATTGAGTTACAATTCAAACACTGGCGCCAAATGAATGAAACTCTGCGTTTCATTAAACGCACATGGCAAGTCAATGGTGATGTGGCTTGGTCAAAGGCGCTAGGGCCAATCATTTTGCCATGCAGACGCATACGTGTACCAATACATGCGCATATATTCACAAACACATGCAGAACTCATGAAAAGAAATCTGAAAGATCAAACGCACGCCTGGGAATGAGATTCATCAATCTTCATCGTGTTCATCATGGCTCAAGAACTTTTTTCTCAGATTTCAACAATAAGCACATCAATGGATAGATCTTTCATCACACATCACGAATCCAGGCATGGTTAAGGTTAATTCATCAAGACAAGACCAGATCGAGCAAAACAAATTTCATCATCAAAACTTTAATCCACCATAACTAACACAATAATGCATGGAAATTAATGATTCGAAGCTCAGATTAATCAGTGTTCAAAGATCTACATCAATAGCATAACAATTTTAGGAATTAGAGAGGTTGATTTTGTGACCTCTTGAAGAAGCAGTACTGGAATTGATGGATTTAGGCCTTGCAATGCTCAAACAGATCTTCTAAATCACTTGTATGGATGAATGGATGAAGACTTGAGGCTCAAATGTGCACGATTCCACAAAAATCTGAATCCACCATTGATGTATGCAAGCTTCGAGCATGAGCAAAAGTGCACTGATTCTCTTGGTTCTTGCTTCAAATCTACTCCATAATGCCTCCAGATGATGAATCAAGCAAGAAAAGTGCAATGTATTTGAAGAATTTGAAAGAAAAAAGTGAGAGAAAATTTGATAGGTTTTGATCCAAATCTGAAAAATGAAATGTTGTTATGCAAAAATAGTTATGATTTGTCCTTTATACTCCCTCCTAATCATGCTGCTAATCATGTTTAAGCCATTGGTTAAGTGTATTAGCAAAATAGGAGTGCACATGCCAAATTAGCATTTTCACCTTATGCATGAAAATCATGATGAACAATACACGGGTTTGGGTTCAAATTCACTTAAAAAACCATTTTGGAGCCAAATGCAATGGTAGAATGTATGAACAATGCACCAATTTCAAATTTTAATTTTCCCTCCAAAAATCAAGTGAAAATGCAAATGATTATGTGATGAGAATTGGTGTAATATGGTGCATGGTTTGGAAAGTATAGGTCAAAATATGAACATTGCAAAAAAGAACCACTTAATTAGGCCTTTTGGTTTGAAAGTTATGCATGTTTGAAGTTCAAGTCACACTTGGCCAAGATTGATCCATATCTCTTCAACCACACATTAAAAATTCACGATCTTGGACGTTTTGGAAATGGGAGAGGAAGATCTTCAACTTCCATGTTGGACAAAAATTCATTTGAAGCTTCCTTGAGGATGTAATCTTGAGTTGAAAACCTTTTCATTTTTGGCAATTCAAATTACAGGTCACCTGCTATTTTTGGAAAGTTTTGATCTGGCTTCAAATTCTTCAACGTTGATGTTTGAAATGTCAAATGAGACTTGTATGGACATGAATGAGGCATCTCTAACCATCTCCCACCTCCAAATCCATGGTTGAATTGACAGTTGACTTTTGTTGACCTTCTAGGGTTTCAGATGAATTGCACATTGACTGATGAGCTTTGAACATCCAATGCTTGACCAAACCACTTCAAAATGATCCTTGGGTCATGTGAACTCATTATACCAACCCTAGGGCTTTGATTCCATAGAAAATGCTCTTGTTTGCTTGCACAACTAGATCTCCTAACCAGTCTGACTGATGACATGTAATGGACTATGCAAATGTTAATGCAATGTTAATGACCTAAAATGAAAATGTATGTACAAATGGGAGGTGCAAATTTGAGGTGCTACAGCTGCCCCTATTCAATCAACTGGGAACCTGAACGGATGAAAGCAACGGCTGTTAGACCTTCAAGGTAAACAGGGATTGAATACCGAAGAACCGTAGAAATTTGCACTCTACGGGGATCCAAGAAAGGACTGTCCACCAAGGACAACTTCCACTGGGATCTGATGTTTGTCACTGAACCAGACAAGATGTCTACCAATGACTCCACTGGGGATTTTGATTTTTTTTTCTTCAGAAAAAGGAACCACGACCCGTCATCGAATGATGATGAATGGGAACAAAGAAATCACAACCATACGTCAACGGACGAATGGGAAAAACTCAACGTTTATCGAAACCAACGGAGAGGTGACCAGACATCAACGGATGAATGGGAGAAAGGTACAACCATACGTCAACGGACGAACGGGAAAAACTCAACGTTTATCGAAACCAACGGAGAGGTAACCAGACATCAACGGATGAATGGCAAGAAAGCAATACAACCATACGTCAATTACTCCCTTTAGAAGCAAGGTTTTAGGGAATCATGTTTATTAGGGATGGTAGTAGTCATTGGATTCAACATAAACCTTTCCTTATTGCCATTTTCAAAATTGTAACATTCCTTGGAGCTATGCCATTTGCGTGCTACCATTCCAAATAAAATATTTTACCTATCAATCGTTGTTAATTGTGTTCTTTTATGTTTTTCTTTGTTATGCTAAGTGTCATTTATTTGTTAATAATGAAAATTTGAAACTTGAAAGTAATTTAAAATGTATTGAAAAAAATTGCTTTTATATGTTAAAACCAAGAGAAAATCATTTGTGTTCCCGAAAGTCTCAAGGTTGCAGAAGCACTCCTAAATCACCAACAAGAATCTTCGTGGAACACAACTTATTAATCCTCTGGAAGAATGGACCTTTGGTTATTTATAACTGTCAATCTTCATATATTCTCCTCTAGATACGCCTATTACTTGTACGGGTTTGAGTTATTGGTGTTGAGGAATCAGAATCTCTATAAACAGTCCCTACAAACTCTCAGTCTGCCTATTGTCATCATTGCATATCATGATCATTCATATATCATGCATAAAACAAAAAAAATTAAATCATGCATGGTTCAAAATGTACTTTGTACTCATTTGTGTTGCCCCTTCGGTCTCATCATTGATTTTTATCCTTGACCCAAAGACCATTTGTCGCTAGCACTCCATCCAAAGTCCAATCATCATTGACATCCCGTAAGGTCCAGTCGCCACTGGTGCTATCTCCAATCCGATTGCCATTGGTATGTCAAGTTCAGTTGTCATTGATATCTTATCAGAAATCCAATTGTTATTTGGTACCCTTAAAATCTAGTTGTCACTAGTATCATTTCAAGAGTTCAATTGTCATAGGCATCTCCAAAATTCAGTTGTTACTGGCATTATCATCAAAAATCCAGTGGTTACTAGTATCTTGTCAAAATCCCATGGTCATTGGAGTTTATTTAGAGTCTAGTAGTAACTGGAACTTTGGTCTTAAAAAACCATTTATTGTTGGTTTTCTCTAAAAAGTCCAGTTATAACTTGCACTCCGTTTCAAAATCCAATCGTAGTTGGTACCTGAAGTTTAGTTGTTGCCAACATTCAAGATCAACTCAATCGCAAGTTCCTTTCCGAGGGGAAAACCCAACCTTTCAAGGTTTTCCACATACCCAATCATCTTGAGCACATGGGGACCTACAAGGGCTCCCTCAGCTAAGTTGCCTTGAAAAAGGGCTTTTGAAACATCAAACCTTTCATGCCTTGCTTGCTCTTGATAGAGAATCTTCAGGTGTTTGATCATATCGAACGCTGCCATGTTCTCATGTTGCTTTTGCAACTCTGAGTTTATGGTAGCTAGCATGAGACAAGCAGTTTCATTGGCATCATCGACATGCTTCTTATAAGCATCTCTTTCTGCCTTAGGTGCAGAACTAGGAGGTTCCTCTTCAGGAACAGGTTTCTCCAAGACATACAGCTTTCTATCATGTTTGAGGATAGTCCTCGGGTTTCAGTGCCAATCCAGAAAATTTGTCCCAGATAATTTTTCCTTGTCAAGGATTGATCGCAAAATGTTGTTAGAGGTGTTTGTTGTCATGGTAATCTACATGAAGTTAATGAAAATATAAGTATCAATAACATATTTAATTAGGCCTTTAATTAAATATGTTCCCACTATTTTACTCAAAACAAATGACCCTCATCATTTGATTCGGAAAATCCTGTTGGAAGATTTTCTAGTAGGTCGAGATCCATATTTCACTTTGTTCTAAGTCCGCGTAGGCGGATTACACAAAACTAGGTTATTTAGGTAGAAACTCCTTCCAATTGTATCTAATACAACTCTCGAATATTTTAGTTGGGTGAATAACTCCTTATTCCAATCCATTACATGGATCATGTCCAACTCTTGCTTCTAAACACATATAATCTTATTATAATTTGTTTAGTTAAGTTTGACCCATTATTTTAGCAATTGGATATTACAATTATCCCATCGCACCTTACTAATATAGAACATGCACCTCGCGTAGGCGAAACCTACATTATCCGATACTAGTCTTGATGAGTGCTAAAACTTGGAAAGCATAAACTTAATATTTAATTTAAGGGAATTGCAATTATTCTGATCTCACCGGGTTATTTATCATATAAATCGTCTCTCACATGCATTAACATACATTCATATGCATCAACATACATAATGAAACAGTAATGGCCCCTAGCGCAATTGTTATCCCAAGCCAATGAGAGAACCTAAGCTAACCTAATAACGATCTAAGCTTCTCCAAGAAAGATCTTCAAGGTTGTCCTCCTTTGATATTGAATTCTTCTCTTTCTTCATAACATTCCATTACATAAAAGAAACTCGTTTTATATACGAGGGAGTGAGATGAGAAAAGAAGTTACATTAAGAGATTAAAAGAGAGGCACGACACGCAGGTCGTATTTTAAAATCCCAAAACAAAAATAAAGGAACACTAAGGCCATAATCGATCACCACAAGACAATAATAATAAACACATTATTATTATTAATTTTAATTCCTTTAATTAATTAAAACCAAATTAAATTTCGGCGACCGATCACACTACGCAGAGTTAGTTGGGGGTCCGCTGCCTGGTCAACACAACTCTTGCGCAGTCACAAAACAGAAACCCCGAGAATTCTGACTCTTTGAATGTGACGACCGTCACAAGCATGTTACGACTGTCACATCCAGCTTGTTACGACCGTCACAGGCCCATGACGAACGTCGCGCGGCCAAAATAACATAAACATCTAGAATTCAGAATCTGTGAATGTGACGACCGTCACAAAGCATGTTACGACCGTCACGTCCAGCTTGTTACGATCGTCACAGGCCCATGACGAGCGTCACGCGGCCAAATCAGCGCTTTTGAAATAGTCAACAGACGTGATCCAACAAGCCCTCAATTTACAACTCTTTGACGGCACAACCTTTGTGCCGTCACTAACCCTAATGCACCAATTTCAGACCGTCAAACACACCTCGATTGTTGATTTAGTATGATTGATCAATGTAAGACCCCAATTTTATCCCTAAGATCCCTCATGGCATCATAACATTGCATTGCATAGCCTCAAGGATCTTTGAGCATCTTGGTTCCTTTTCCCTTTGGGTGGGACTTCTTGAGGGTGGTTTGAGGTCACCAAGCATGCTTGAATTGTATATCATTGCTTTTCTTATTTTGATTACTAACCAAAAGCACAAAAATATGTCACTAACATCTTTTGTTTGTAGCTTGAGCAATCACAAGGTCCAAAGCTTCTAGAAGATCCTATGTACAAAAACATGGTCAAGAGAAGATGATAGAAAGCATGGTAATGGTTCCCAAAGCTCTCATCCATCAAATGTGTCTCCCTAGTACCTCAATGCATCATTTTTTGATCAAGGCAAGTCAAAGGATTTGAGGTTTGTTCCCCAGAGAAACCCTAATTCATCTGTGCATCACAATGCCTTGCCCATGAAGCAACCTCAGCCCATGGTCAAATATAATCAAGGGAAGTTCTTTAACTCTTAATTTCCTGCATATTTGAACTTATTTGAGTGTCCTCAATCATCAATTCATCAAGATATGAGTTATGGACTTGGAAAGTTGATCAGTCAATTCATCTGACTATCTTGAACTGCACTGAGACCTAACTTTCTATGTGTTGGTCAAATGGAGATGGTCCCAAACGAAAAAATGTTCTTAAGGACAATATGAACAACTTTCATGTTCATCAAAATTTGATTTGAAGCTTGGAAGACCATCTGCCATTCCAATACATTATAGGTCATTTTGACTGAAATCCTAATTGTGGGTCAACTTCCCAAGGACATAACTCATTCATTTTTTATGATTTTGAGGTGGGATAAAATGCATTGGAAAGCTTAAGATGTATACTTCAAATGTTATGTTGAAAAAATTTCAAAATCTGAAAGGAAATACATGTGATAATGCAAGACATTAGAGGTCCTTTTTGACCAAATGCATTAAAAGTCAAAAAAGTCCAACTTCAAGTGCCCATAACTTCTTCATCCAAAATCCAAATGATTCAAATTTAAGTCCATTTTGATTGTCTTTAAAATATCTACAACTTTTATGTTGGAGGCTTTTTCATTTGAAGCTTGCATCATCAAAATAGAAGGGCTTGAAAGTTGGCCAATTTTAGAAACCTTGCCTTGACATGTTTTGCATATCACACTTTAAACTCAAATTTCATAAATTTCCACATTCCAAATGGATTTTTGACCAACATAGCAATTGTTCCTTACATCAAGACCTTTCCAACCAATACCCATATGCCTATGCTTGGATTTTCTAAATGGTACTTTCGAAGAGATGAATTTTTAGGTACAAAGAAGGAATTCACTTGAAATCTTGGTGCATAAGCAATTGCCTTGCAATTCACACGTCCAATTCCATCTGGTTGGTGTTCAAAACTCATTTGGCATTATTTTTGGGCCTTGTGCATGATCATGCAAGCCCATCCAATGAAGCTTCACATGCCATGCACACGGATCATTTCACACTTTCCTTGCCATTTCCTCTATAAATAAAGACTTCATTCCCTCCATTTCACACACCCAATTCAACCTGAAATGCTGCATAATTCTCTCCCTAACCATCACTAAAGAAGCAATTGCATTTCTCTCAAAATTTTCAGATCTAGAATTCAGCTTCATCTGGTTGTATTCTTAGATCTAATGCTTCTAGACCTTCACCATACATCTCATTGAACTTCTGTTTTGGTAAAGCAAGCAAGGCATCAAGCTCAAGCTACCAGAATTCAAGCACACGCTCCAACTGGTATTTTCTTCGATTCTCCTAATCCATTGACCTTTTGGCATAGATTTTGTGTTGGTTGAAGTCCTCTCAATAGAGGCGTCATGTTTATGCTTTTAATTTTTGAAATTCATTGAATTCATGACGAACACCAAATTTTTCCATCTCTGATTTCTCATACTATGGAGATCTAGAGGGAAAATGGATGGTACATGGATGATGTACATCATCCCAGCTTTCTATTGATATATGGATCGCATGATTTGGTTGCCTTTTGAGTTTCTGCAATTTGGCCGGAATCCTGAAGCTCACTGGAGAAGACGGTGGCTCCGGTGGCTTCATCATGTCCAGTTTGAATCCTGGCCATTGGATCTATTTCCCAGATTGAATCCTAGCCATTGCTTGTTATGACTTCTATTTCTTTCCCATGCGCGTGCATTGACCGTGGATCACCATAGGCGTGCGCCTTATGAGCGTGTGATCTGCCAGCTCAATTAATGAGCTCAGATCTAACGCTCCACGTTTTTTGCATTTTTATTTTCTAGTTTTAATTTCTTTAATTCCAATTATTTTCAAAAATCCATATCTCTTTCATTTTTTATCCAAAAATTATGGGACCAATTGCATTATTTCCCAAATAAATTCTAGTTTCTATTTCTGATTTTTTAATATTTTTTATTTTGTCATTTGATATTTTTTGTGAATTTTCTCTTTTCTGGTTATTTTTAATTCATTTTAATTAGTTTTTGATATTCAAAAAATACAAAAATATTTTCCTAACCTATTTGAATGATGATGGATCCATGAAAAATATTCTCATCAATTTTTGAATTGATTTGAGATTTATTTGAGATTTTAGTTCAATTAGGTTATTTTTATTCATTTTTTAATTGATTAAAAATAGTTTCTGACTTTTAAAAATGCTGAAATTTTTTGTCAAACTTTATTTGACCTTGTTGAACTTAGGATAAATTACTTGGACCTTTCAAGGTTGATTTGAAGTAGTTTTGAAGTTTGACCTTTCCATTTTATTTTAATTCAAGTTTATTTCAATACTAAAAAGTGCCAAAAATAGTTTATTCATTTTCTTGACTTCCAATCTTCATCTCACTTCTGTTTTTGATTGTTTGACCTTGACTTTCAATGTTATTGGTCAACATATGATGATTGGTACATTGTCTTTCATCTAATGCACTTTAATTTTGTCATTTCCTTTTCTCTTATCCATCTTCTCCTTCTTCTTCTACTTCTTTTCCTTTTTTTGATCAATGAGTTGAAGGTTGATAAGTTAGCATTGATTATGGAGATTTAACCTTCCTTGATTCAAATCTATTTCATCTTGATCAATTGATCAAGTGAATGGCTTTGCATTAAGGATAGGTTGTCTTCTAAATCATGCAAAAGGCTTAAACCAATACAAGATCATTTCTATTCTTCTTTTTGGCATGGCAAGTTGTTGGGACTTGGTTCACTAATCAAGACTCCTAACTTGTGTTTGTTGCCTACATTATTATTGACCGGCCTCAGATAGTTGTGACTTCTACATAAGTCCAATTACAATTGCTTAACATAGCGCTAAATTTGCCTTATGGCACACTGACTACTAACACTAACTATTGACAATTAACATTTACTTTATGCATTTACTTTATGCAATTTACTTTTATGCAATTTACTATTCTTGTACATATTATCCATTTGCTTTTCTCTTTGCTCACTTGAGAACATGTTTATGTTAATTCCATTTGCCTTTTGCTCACTTGAGCACATAATTGTGTATATATTATTTTGCTTGTGTTTTGTTTTGATTGTGGTGAACCAAATGCAAAGAAATGGACTTAGTTTCTAGGACTTTCCCTATACAAAGAAATGGAGAGTTTGGGACTTAGATTCTAGGACCTTTCCTTATGCAAACTTGGAGAAAAAGGATCTTGATGATGAAGATGGATTGGAAGGACCAAATCTCTAAACTCACTCTTTTCCATTCTTGTTTTACTTCATGGAACTTTTGATGTGTGTGCTTTTGTGCTAGGAGTCCCTTTTTGAGCTTAATTGGAGGATCATTACCATGTTCATCCAAATGGAAGATACAAGATACATTGAGGATCTCTTATGAGACTTGTTTGATTTGCTTATGCTTTGTGGTTGCTTATTCCAAAGGATGGGAGCTACTTGGATCATCAATATGATCTCAAGAGAGGAACTCCATTATGGTTTTGATTCTTCATCCCTTCTCTTTTTTTTTTCCTTAGGACTTAGCCCTTCTTCTTCTTCTCTCCACTCTAACCCAAGCCAAAACCTTTTGTGCAAGCATTTAATCTTTGTGTTCAACATTAGAAACCTAAGCCTTATGCTTTTGATTTTCAAACTTTCTTTTCATAATACTTATTTTGAATTGAATCCTTAAGTCAACTTTGACCATTTTGTATATACTTCTAATTGGTAAATATAACCCATTCAAATTTCTTTTGTGGTTCCAATGGCCACTTCTTAATCAAAATCTTTCATAACCTTTAGCTATTAGGTTTGAGTTATCCTTGTGGTAGATGTAATACTCACCTATATCCTTAGTGATGGACAATGAGTCTTCCATGCTTATTATAGGGTTAACCCCTCACTAGCATGTTGAAGCTATCCTCACATGGGGGATTTGTGGTTTGGTTGAGTTTTCTCCCGTTGATAACAAAAGACCTTAAGGCTTTTGGACCAATCAATTCACCAACTTGTTTTGAGATTTTTACCCCGAACTACGAGGTTTTGATCCTAATCTTTTTATAAGATGGTACGTAGGCAATGGGTTTATCCATTCAAACAAAAAATGTAAATAAACTTGTATATTCTCTTCTCATCTCTTCAATCATGTTTGCACAAACAAAATTTCACAAAACAACAACCTTTACAACAAGTATGAAAAGGGCTCCCTAGGAGTACCTAGGATGTTTTGGGTGCCTAACACCTTCCCATTGCATAACCAACCCCCTTACCCAGATCTATGTTCTCTTTTACTAGTTTTTGTTAAAACTATTAGGTTTTTGTTCGCTTTCTAACCATTCCTTTGGATAAATAGAAGTGTGGTGGCGACTCGACTTGTATGATTTACCTTATATTTAGTCAATATCTCTAATGGTAACGAATACCCCGCTACAGAAAAGTGGCGACTCTGCTGGGGACGCTGTGTCCTAGTGGGTTTTGCCAACTTTTCATGCTTGTTGTATTGTCTTGTGACATATTTTTGTGCAATTTGGGATTACTGTATTGTATGTAATGATTGATTTGCTTGATATTAATTCCTTGTGTGCTTGGTGATCTTTGTGAGATGAGTTCTATACCCGGACTCGAGTGCACTTAGGATAGGAGAATGGCGTAGTCTTGTTGACTTGTGTGGAGTTATTCCTTAGCAAGTTGACTTGCAAGTCCATTCACTTGGTGGAGGTCATGTTGGGATCAATAATGTCACACAAGTAAGTTATGGTTAGACATTACTCTTTCCAATATAGACCTTAGAAGCCAAGGACCTTAGTTTACCAAGCCCATCTTGGCCTATTTTTAGGATGTAGTGCGAAAGTCGTTCAAGTGTAAGATTTGATACGATTGTTACGCGATACTACACTCATAAGAGTCTCTCTTGAGAATATTTTTCGAATACGAGTAGTCGTTTCTCCGATAATATCCAAAAGATGGGATGATGGCTATGGGAACCTCTTGTAGAACATGTTTGGCAGGTTTAAACCTTAGTACACTCGCTTTGGGTGGTTCTTAACCGAGACTCCACGCTCGTGATCTACAACAAACCCTTGATTCATGGTTGATCCGTTCATATATCCTTAATATCAATGGAACTTGGGTGTTGATAAGGTGTAAACCATAATCCACCAAAATGGATGATTGATATTAAGGATGATATGATCCATCCCATGACCTTTGTTTGGTGTGCCTTGCTTGATCCTTGAGTGTGATTGTTACATTTATGCATTCATGCACTCATTTGCATCCATATCATCAATAATAAAGGAAATTTTCAAGGAACTTAAGGGGTTTATTTGCGAAAATTTCAGACATGGAAAGACAAAGAAGGAATACAAAGAAGTACAGCTTCAGACAACCAGATTTGAAAGAGTTAAGGAATCTGACATCCTATGTACTAGATCCTTTGGGTTTCAAAGCTCGTTTTGGGAAGTTTCTTCCTCTTCTGACTACTCAGGTGGATGAAGGGTTGATGAGTGTATTGGTGCAGTTTTATGATCCCTTGTACCGTTGCTTCACGTTTCCGGATTTCCAGCTTTTGCCTACGCTTGAGGAGTATGCCTATCTTGTGGGCATACCTATTCTAGACCAGTTGCCATTCAGTGGCTTGGAGAGTATTCCTACTTCTCAAGAGATAACAGACATGTTGCACATAGATGAATCTCTGGTTGGTGCTCATATGACTACCAAAGGTGGAATTCAAGGTCTCCCTTCTGAGTTCCTCATTGCTCAAGCTACTATATATGGGAAGGCCATGAGTAAAGACGCCTTTGAAGCCATATTTGTACTTCTCATCTAGGGATTGGTTTTGTTCCCCAACATCGACAAATTTGTGGATGTGAACGCTATTAGGGTCTTCTCTACTCTTAATCCCATTTCGACTCTGTTGGGTGATACCTATTTCTCTTTGCATATGAGGAATGCAAAGGGTGGTGGTGCCATTGTGTGCTGTTTGCCTCTATTGTATAAGTGGTTTATTTCTCACTTACCTCAGACGATCGCCTTCAAGGAAAACAAAGGATGTCTACGGTGGTCCACGAGACTTATGTCTCTCACTAATGATGATATCTCTTGGTATAACTGTGTGTATGATGGTGTGCAGATTATTGACTCTTGTGGTGAATTCTCCAATGTACCTCTTCTTGGTACATGTGGTGGGATTAACTACAACCCTGTTTTGGCACGTCGTCAGCTTGGGTTCCCCCTAAAGGATAAACCCAATAACATTTTGTTAGAGTGTGTGTTCTTTCAGGAGGGTAAAGATCCCCAAAACTTGAAGGGCATAATGGTCCACGCTTGGCGCAAGATTCATAAGAAAGGAAGGAAGGAGTTGGGTCCTAAGAATTGCATCGCTTTGGAGCCTTACATTGCTTGGGTTAGAAAGAGAGCGTCTGAGTATCTCATGCCTTACGAATATCCGAGACCTGCACCTCTGGTTATGGTTGGGCCTTCAACCCTCCCTAACCAAGGAGTAGAGGAGTTGAGAGACGAAGACCTATCACGTGCCTGGATGCGTGAACACGAAGAGTTGCTTCAGCAGATTAAGGAGAAGGATGCTTTGATTGAGTTCCTCGAGCATTAAGTTATTGATGACCCTGACGATGCATGGACTTCTCTACTTCCTCAGTCTTCCAAGTTTTGGAAGAGGAAGTATGATCGACTCGCCAAGGAGAAAGCGGATATGGAGGCTGTAAGACCCCAATTTTGTCCCTAAGATCCCTCATGGCATCATATCATATCATTGCATTGCCTCAAGAATCATTGGACACCTTGCTTCCTTCCTTGTGGAAGGGTCATCTTTTTGAGAGTGGTTCTTGACGACCAAGCATGTTTGCATTTGTATATCATTGTTTTTCTTTCTATCACTAACCAAAAGTACAAAAATATGTCATCTAACCTTTGTCTTGCAGATGAAGCATTAACAGGTCAAGGCAATCAAAAGCATTCATTGAGCATTTGATGGTGGTCATTCTTGAGAATTTGGACCCCACAATTATTCACAAGGGTTCATATGAGCTATGATGTCATTTTGAAGCAAAATCCCAAGTGGTAGAGGCTTGAATCTCATCAGAACATTTCCCAGTCAACTGAAGGCCTAGAAAGTCAACTACAAAGTCAACTGTAGATTTGGAGGTGGGAAGTGATTGGAAATACTTCGTTCATGTTCAAACAAGGCTCATTTGACATTTCAAACATTCACATTGAAGAATTTAAAGTCAGGTCAAAACTTTCCAAAAATAGAAAATGACCTATAATTTGAATTTGCCAAAAATGGAAAGGTTTTGGACCAACTTCAACTTCATATTACATTATCAAGAAAGCTTCAAATGAAATTTTGCTGAACATGAAAGTTGTAGATATTTCTCTCCCATTTCCAAAAAGTCCAAGATCATCAATTTCTCATGTGTGGTTAAGGAGATATGATCAAAACATGGCAAAGTATGCATGGAACTTCAAATGGACATAACTTCTCAACCAAAGCTCCAAAATGAGTGGTTCTTTTTGCTAAATTCTTCTCTTGACCTCTAATTTCCAAATCATGCATCACATTACATAAATTGTCATCACATGATCATTTGGTAATTCATTGGTTTTTTGGGGGAAATTTTAAAATTCAAATTTGGTGCATTATTTGAACATTTTGCTATTGCCATTAGCTCCAAAATTGAATTTTAAGTGAAATTAAAGGGATTTCGTGCACTGTTCACTCATGCACTCCATGCATAAGGGTGAAAGACCAATTTGCACATACACCTCATTTTGGTTAATTTCACTTACCAATTGGCTTAAGCATGATTACAGCATAATTAGCAAAGCATATATAAAGAAAATCATAACTGTTTTTAGGGGTAAGCAACCATTTTTTCAGATCTAGATCAAGAATCTCAAATTTTTCTCTCAAAAATTTCTTCAAAATTCTTCATATCCAAGCACTTTCTCTTGCTTGATTCTGGATCCTGAAGTGTTATTGAGTAGAATTGCACGTGGAATTGAAACAAACAGAGCCACATTGAAGCATGCTCAAAGCTTTGGATATCCATGGTGATTTCAAATTCTGTTGAATGCAAGCACAATTGAGCTTCAATCTTTCCTCCAATCATCCATACAAGCATCATAGAAGAGTTTTGGAGCATCATAAGGCCTGGATAACACAATTCAACGGATCTGCACTTCAAGAGGTCATGAATCGATCTCTCTAATTCTCAAATTTATTATGATATTGTTGTAGATCTAGGTTTGCTGGTAACTCTGAGCTTTGAACCATGAAATTCCATGCACTTTTGAGTTAGTTAGGATTGACTAAAGTTTCATGCATGATTTTTCCATTGCTCGATTCTCTTTGTGTGTGTTGATTTAAGCTTAGCTATGCATGGATTTGTGATATATGATGAAGGATCTACATGTTTGTGTATGCAATTTTGAGTTCTGGAGATTTTGTTCTTGATGTATGATGATGCATGTTACTGTTCATGAGCGCGCGATGAAGAAGATGATGTTCTTGCTTTGGCCACACTTTTGATCCTTTAGAGAACGCTTTTCTGCATCTGCATGTGTTAGCTTAGGGCACGCTCATGTATTGGTCCACGTATGCACTCGCTTGGCAATATGATTCGCTCACGTTCGTTTGACCGCGCCACACAAGCTTTGACCATGCCAGGTCAATAAATGAAATGCAGCGTTTCATCACTTGGCGCTTCTTTCATTTAAATGTTGGCCGGGTTCGATCCTTGGCCAGTGCAAAACATTTCAAACGCTTCATGTTTATTCCATTTCCCTCCATTATTCCAATACCTTGCTTTATGTTTTTTTTAATTTTTTCTCATCTTTAAAAAATCATATCTATTTGAATATTGATCCAAAAATTACCAGGTTTTTTGCATTGTGATCCTTATTCTCTCTAGTTTTTTATCATCATGATTTTACAAGTTGTGCTTGGCTGGATAATTTTCTGTGCTAGGATGTTTGAACATATGTCCATATTTGACCTTGCCATGCTTATACCTTTGTGAAATGCTGGTCTTTGATCCAATGAATGTGAAATTTTGCATGCTATAACTAGACACATTGCTTGACATTTTGGTGTTGATTTGGTATTTTTATCAATTGTCATTTCTGTTTTATGATTGTGCTAAGTTGGTGTGACAATTTGTGTCACACCATTGCTTGTTCAACTTGTATGATGTGTTTGCCATGCCAAATGATCTCCAATTGTCCTGATTTTTTATGTGATGCATGTTATGAATGTCTTGATTGATCATGAATTTTCTTGGAATTATTTGAATCATTTCTGATTTAATTGAGATTTTTCATTCTGGTTGATCACATTTGAGCTTTAAAATTGCCTTGAACTTCAATTGATCATGAAATGCTTTTGGTTAATGATATTGATGTGAGACCTTTTGGAATGTGTCAAGATGTGATTGAAGTTGATTCATGTTAAATTTCAGCTCCTGTTTTACATTTTTTCTCCATCTTTGACCCTAGGCTTTGACCTAGTGGTTTTGAACTTACCTTTGAGCTTTGATTTCAGGTTGAGCATCCAAGTTACATGGTTAATGATGCTTCATCATTTGAGCATTGATGTTTGCCTTTGATTACTAATCTTTATGTGTTTTGTAGGTTGATGTTGACTCATTTGAGTTTGACTTTTGGCTTACACATTTTGTACATTGGGATTGTTGGTTGCTTATTGACTGTTGTTTGATTGTCTGAGTTTTGTACTGATTTGTTTGATATTTCCACAGGTACATAAGTTGCTTTTAGTTCATTGTGAAATTTGCTTTGCTTGGTTGCTTAACCACTTAGGTATAAATTCTAATCTTCATGTAGTCTGGAAGACCTACTATTATTGGTAGGCACCTGTCTGAAGTCCTCCTTAAGAAGCAATGCTTGTGATTGTTTACTCTTTGTGCCAAGCAGGAAAAGTCCTCTTATGAGGCAATTGGCAGATAAAAGAGATGTGTAATCCATCTCCTGCTACTCAGTGTGTCATCCACTTTGCTCACACAATGTGTTGATGCATTGTGGATAATAACCCAAGATCTTATAGAGTCTATTTGTGGAAAAGAGTTCCAACTTTCTAAACTCCCACACCTTCCATTGTTTAAAGCTCTCCCTGACCAGGGATAAGAGCTATGAGGCACACCCCTCATCTCCATTTCATCTGCTTCACCCTAACTCTCAATGTTAGGGTTAAGAGCACAAAATACCCCATTCTAGTTGGCTGTAAAGCCTAACCTTGCTTGAGCCTAATTGATTGTATATAGTGTGTGCTAACTTACTTGATTGTCTGCTTACTTGATTCATATGTGCATATTTGCTTGAGTGTGCCTTTGTGCATTTATCATCATGACTTGTATATCATTTCATAAACTTTGCTTTGTAGCATTTTGTTTTGTCCATTGAGGAGGCAAGCATAAGTCCATTAATTGGCAGTTGTTCCCATGATATGGTAGGAGACTAGTATAAGTCCATTGATTGGCATCTGGTATCCATGTTTGTTTTTGTTTTGTGAGGCTAGTATAAGTCTATTGATTGGCATCTGGTATCATTGTTTTCTTTGCTTTAGGAGATTGGAATAAGTCCATTGATTGGCATCCGGTATCCACTTTGTTTTGTGAGATCAGTATAAGTCCATTGATTGGCATCTGGTATCATTGTTTTGTTTTAGGAGATTGGTGTAAGTCCATTGATTGGCATCCGGTATCCATGTTTTTTGTTGTTTTGTGAGATTGGTGTAAGTCCATTGATTGGCATCCGGTATCCATTTATGTTGTTTATCTGTTATTTGCATTGTTGCCTATTCCAAAGGAATCACTTGAATCATCTACATATGATTTCAAGAGGTGAATATCTAAGAAGTTTTATTCCCTCACCCTCCCACCTTTTTGTTTCTTTAAACCTCCATGTGCATGTGAATCCAAAAACTTGAAAGCTATTGTGCAAACATTTTCATTTCTTGTCAAATTAGAAACCTAGGCCTTAAGCCTCTGACTTTTTCAAACTCCATTTCATAATACTTCTTTGAATAGAATTCTAATCATACTTTGACCATCTTTTGTGAATAATCCTAATTGGTTAATTTCACTCATTCAATTGTTTTGTGGCTTTGTCCATTCTTGATAAGTTTTCATACATTAGTCATAGGTTTGATTTATCCTAGTTGGTTGATGTTAATCTCACCTTTTGTCCTTAGTGATTGAATTGTAAGACTTCCTTGCTTATTATAGGGTTAACCCCTCACTAGCAAGTTGAAGCTTTTCTCACATGGTGGACTTGTTGTTTGTATAAGGTTGAGTTTTCTCCTATGGATAACGAAAGACCTTAGGGCTTTTGTTTAAAATGAACCCACTCATATTTTGGAAATCATTTAGCCGAACTACGGCGTTTTGATCCTTACCTTCCATGGAAAGGTACGTAGGCAACGGGTTCATCCTTTCAAACACAAAAATAATAAAACTTGTATATTCTTTTCTCATCCCTTCAATCCATGTTTGCACAATAAATATTGCATAAACAAATAACATTTCGTACAACAAGTGTGAAAAGGGCTCCCTAGGAGTACCTAGGACGTTTTGGGTGCCTAACACCTTCCCATTGCGTAATTAACCCCTTACCCAGATCTCTGATCTTTTCATTAGTTTTCTATGTGTAAAACTTCTTAGGCTTTTGTTCGCTTTTTAGCCATTCCTTTGGATAAATAAAAGTGCGGTGGCGACTCGATTCTTTGTATGCTTTGCTTTTGATTTAGTCAATAAATCATAAAGTGACGAATACACCGCTACAGAAAAGTGGCGACTCTGCTGGGGATAAAATCTCCTTGGTGGTTTTGCCTACTTTTCACCCTTGTTGTATGATATTGTTTATTTGTTATATGACATATTTTTGTACAATTTGGGATTACTGTATTGATTGTAATGATTGAATTGCTTGATATCAATTGTTGTTTGCTTGGTGGTCTCTATGAGATGAGTTCTATACCCGAACTCGAGTGCACTCTAGGATAGGAGAATGGCATAGTCTCGTCGACTTGTGTGGAGTATTCCTTAACAAGTTGACTTGCGAGTCCATTCACTTGGTGGAGGTCATGTTGGAGTAATAATGTCACACAAGTTATTTGTGGTTAGGCATTATTCTTTCAATCATGTGCCTTAGAAGCCAAGGACCTTAGTTTACCAAGCCCATCTTGGCCTATTTTTAGGACGTAGTGCGGAGGTCGTTCAGATGTAAGATCTGATGCGATTGTTACGCGATACTACACTCATAAGAGTCTCTCTTGAGAATATTTTTGGAATACGAGTATTCGTTCCTCCGGTAGTATTCGAAAGATGGGATGATGACTATGGGAACCTCTGGTAGAACATGCTCGGCAGGTTTAAACCCTAGTACACTCCCTTTGGGTGGTTCTTAACCGAGACTCCATGCTCGTGACTCTCAACAAACCCATGATTCATGGTTGAGTCGTTCAGACATCCTTAATATCAATGGAACTTGGGTGTTGATAAGGTGAAAACCATAATCCACCAAAATGGATGATTGATATTAAGGATGATTGAGCCGGTTCATGTATTGTTAATATCAATGGAACTTGGGTGTCGATAAGGTGTAAACCATAATCCGCCAAAATGGATGATTGATATTAAGGATACCATGGGCTTTCCCATGACCTTTGTCTGGTGTGACTTGCTTGATCCTTGAGTGTGATTGTTGCATTCATACATTCATGCATTCATCCGCATTCATGTCATCAGAAAAATCAGAAAATTTTCAAGGAACTTAAACGGTGTATTTGCAAAATTTTCAGACATGGAAAGACCAAAAAGGCATACAAAGAAGTACAACTTTCGACAACCCGATCTGAAAGAGTTAAGGAATCTGACATCCTATGTATTAGATCCCTTGGGTTTCAAAGCTCGTTATGGGAAGCTTCTGCCTTTGTTGATTACTCAGGTTGACGAAGGGTTGATGAGTACTTTGGCGCAGTTCTATGATCCTCTGTATCATTGCTTCTCTTTTCCGGACTTTCAATTGTTGCCTACCTTGGAAGAGTATGCTCAACTTGTGGGTATTCCTATTCTGGATCAGGTGTCGTTCAGTGGCTTAGAGAGTATTCCGACTTCTCGAGAGATCGCAGACTCGTTGCACATAGATGAATCTCTGATTAAAGCGCATATGACCACCAAAGGTGGAATTCAGGGTCTTCCTTCTGATTTCCTCATTGCTCAAGCTACCGTTTATGGGAAGGCCGTGAGTGAGGATGCCTTTAAGGCCATATTTGTGTTGCTCATCTATGGTTTGGTATTGTTCCCCAACATCGACAAATTTGTGGATGTGAACGCCATTAGGATCTTTTCTGTTCTTAATCCCGTTCCTACTCTATTGGGTGACGCCTATTTCTCTTTGCATCTGAGGAATGCAAAGGGTGGAGGAGCTATTGTATGTTGTTTGCCTCTGTTGTATAAGTGGTTTATTTCTCACTTACCGCAGACGGTTGCTTTCAAGGAGAACAAGGGATGTCTACGGTGGTCTACGAGACTTATGTCTCTCACTAATGACGATATCTCTTGGTATGATCGCGTGTATGATACTGTTCAGATCATTGATTATTGTGGTGAATTCCCTAATGTGCCTCTTCTTGGTACATGTGGTGGGATCAGCTATAATCCTATCTTAGCACGTCGTCAGCTTGGGTTCCCCCTAAAGGATAAACCTCATAACATTCTGTTAGAAGGTGTATTCTTTCAGGAGGGTAAAGATCCCCAAGGTCTGAAAGCCAGGATGGTCCGCGCTTGGCGCAACATTCACAAGAAGGGTAGAAACGAGTTGGGTCCGAAGAACTGCATTGCTTTGGAGCCATATACTTCTCGGGTCAGACAGAGAGCATCAGAGTATCTTATGCCATATGATTATCCGAGACCTACACCGTTGGTTGTGGCTGGGCCTTCAACCCTCCCTAACCAAGGCGTAGAGGAGTTGAGAGAAGAAGACCTTTCACGTGCCTGGATCCGTGAAAGAGAAGAGTTGCTTCAACAGCTTAAGGAGAAGGACGCTCTAATCGAATTCCTCGAGCATCAGGTGATAGATGATCCGAATGATACCTGGACTTCTCTGCTTCCTCAGTCTTCCAAATTCTGGAAGAGGAAGTATGATCGGCTTGCTAAGGAGAAAGCGGATATGGAAGCAGCATATGAGAGAGAGATCAAGAAGCTGTGTGTTTCTCGTCTTCCAGCATCTCGAGCTTCTAGGGATTCATAGGATGTTCATTTTCCTTTTCCCTTGTAATAATCAACAACGCTGTACTTCTTTGTCTTGAATATATATTTGATGAGATATTTTTCCATATGCTATTAAATGCTTAAATATTCAAAATTGCAAATAGAACCCTTAAAGTTCCTTGAAATAAAAATAAAGCATATGCACGAGCATTGCATGCATCATCTTGCATAAGCAGGTGTTGTTCTGGTCTTCTTGTCTGTGGCCTAACTTTGTGCTCTTCATTTATTTTGAAGACAAGCTGACTCATCGGTACTACACCCGAGCCAATTCTGCAAGAGTGATGGATTAACTAGAACAAGAGAACCGTGAGCTGAAGGAAAAAGTTGCCAGACTGAGCGCTCTGATGGAGCAGTTTTTGGCTGCACAGAATCAACCGTCTCCACCTCCTGCAACTCCTCCTCAGAGGACTGTGATATCAGAGATTGTCTCCTCGACTGTGCCAGCTGCCAGTGCCCATTTTGTGTCGCATGCCATGCCAGCCGGGTTTCTGTGGGGTATGCCTCTAGGCTTTATGCCAGATATTCCAGCTCCTACATTTGCTTCCATGCCAGCATCTAGCCCGGTCCTTGCAATGCCTCCTTCTGTCGTGCATACCATTCCTAGGGTAGACGACACCATCTATCATTCTGAGCCGTCTGAGGGCCCAGATGTTAATGAAAAGATGGATGCGATGAATGACCAATTCCTTGAGCTCCGCAAGGAATTGAAGACCCTCAGAGGGAAAGATTTTTTCGGCAAGTCTGCTGCTGAACTATGCTTGGTTCCCAGTGTTAAGATACCCGTCAAATTCAAAGTCCCTGACTTTGAGAAGTATAAGGGGAACACCTGCCCGCTCAGTCACCTGGTCATGTATGCCAGGAAAATGTCTACTCAGACTGATAATGATCAACTGCTGATTCATTATTTTCAGGATAGTTTGTCTGGTGCAGCTCTTCGTTGGTATATGAGCCTTGATAGTGCAAACATACGGTCCTTCAACGATCTTGGCGAAGCCTTCGTCAAGCAATACAAATATAATATTGATATGGCTCCTGACCGTGATCAACTCAGAGCTATGTCTCAGAAGGATAAAAAGACAATTAAGGAGTACGCCCAGAGGTGGCGAGAGCTGGCAGCTCAAATCACTCCTCCGCTGGAAGAGAAGAAGATGACTAAGATTTTTTTGAAAACTCTTAGTTCATTTTATTATGAGCGGATGGTCGCTAGTGCTCCCTCTGATTTCACCGAGATGGTGAACATGGGGATGCGTTTGGAGGAAGGTGTCCGAGAAGGACGATTATCTAAAGATGAAAGCTCTTCTAAACGATATGGGGAGTTTAAGAAGAAAGATGGGGAGGCACATGCTGTGCAACCTCATGGTAAACCTAGAAGACCCTCTGCCAAGAGGAAGCCTGTGCGTCATGCCAGCAGTCAGCACCAAGTGGCTAGTGTAGCACCTGTCTTCAGAGACAATTATCAGCATCAGCACAACTAGCATAATCAGCAGCAACCTCAGTATCAGCAACAACATCGCCCACAGCAACAGGCTTACCAGCCTCGTGGCAGCACCAGTAATCAGGCCAATTTGAATTATGATAGGAAAAAGATCACTTTTGATCCTATTCCTATGTCATACGCTGAGCTATATCCCTCTTTGATAGAGAGGAAACTGATTACCCCGAGGGATCCTCCGGTTGTACTTGCTAACCCGCAGTGGTGGTACAAGCCTGACCAACATTGTGTTTATCATTATGGTGCTCCCGGTCACAATATAGAAAACTGCTATCCATTGAAGACTAAGGTGCAAGACCTTATGAGATGCGGCATTCTGAGCTTTGAGGACTCAGGCCCCAATGTTACGAAGAACCCATTGCCCGAGCATGGGAAGTCGGTTAACATGGTCCAGGGTTGCCCTGGCAAATATAAAGTCAAATATGTAAGCCATATTCGACAGTCATTGGTTGAGTTGCATCGTCTGCTGTGTGATTACAGTCATATGGAGCACGACCATGACAAATGCCGTATCTGTTCCATCAACAGATTGGGTTGTCGCCAAGTGCACAGAGAGCTTCAAGAGCTGCTAGATGAGGGTACTATTGAGATTCTTCAAAACAGAAATGTTAATGAAGACGAACCAGAAGTAAATGTGATTTCTCCTGTGTTCAAGATTCCTGATCTTGTTGTCATCCGTTATGATGGTAGCAAGCCGAAGGTCTCTCCTTCTTTGGTGATCAAGCCTGCGGGCCCTGTGCCTTATTCTTCTGAGAAAGCGATTCCCTTTCATTACAGTGCTGTTGCTATTGAAGATGGGAAAGAAGTGCCTTTTCCTTCAACTTCTGTGGTATATATTGCTGATGTGAGCGGGTTGACTCGTAGTGGTCGTGTGTTTTCTGCACCCCCGAAGCCTCAGGCTAGAGTTGTTGTTTCTGATTCTGCTGAGCGTCCGGTTGGGACTGTAGTGAATGTTCCGAACCCGGCACCTGTTTCCAAACCCTCCTCTGTACAAAAGACTCATACTTCTTCTGCTGGCCCGAGTGGCGCTGTGAATGAAGAATGTGATGAGATGCTGAGGCTCATCAAGAAGAGCGAGTACAACGTTGTAGACCAGCTTCTACAAACGCCGTCCAAGATCTCCGTGCTATCTTTGCTTCTGAATTCAGAACCCCATAGGGAGGCTCTGCCGAAATTTTTGGACGTGGCTTATGTTGATCACGATGTCACAATTGAACAGTTTGATAGTATAGTTGCAAACATTACTGCTTGCAACACTTTGAGTTTCTGTGACGCTGATCTCCCTGAGGAGAGAAGAGACCACAACATGGCTTTACATAGATCCATGAACTGTAAGACTGATGCCATGTCCAACGTATTGGTGGACACAGGGTCATCTTTAAATGTATTGCCTAAGACCACTCTTTTGAGATTGTCATATCAGAGGCCTCCCATGAGGTAGAGTGGTATTGTTGTAAAGGCTTTCGATGGGTCGCGTAAGACTGTGATTGGGGAAGTTGATCTCCCAATCAAGATTGGACCAAGTGATTTCCAAGTTACCTTCCAGGTTATGGATATCCACCCATCTTATAGCTGTCTCCTTGGTAGACCATGGATTCACGAGGCTGGCGCCGTGACATCCACCCTACACCAGAAGCTGAAATTCGTCAAGAATAAGAAATTGGTTGTGGTAGGGGGAGAAAAGGCTCTCCTGGTTAGCCACTTGTCTTCTTTCTCATATATTGATGTTGAGGATGAAGTTGGAATGCCTTTCCAAGCTTTGTCTGTTGTTGAGCCAATTGAGAAGAAGTCTCCTTCATTTGCTTCCTATCGTGATGCGAAACTGGCCATTGAATGTGGTGCAGTTGCTGGTTTAGGGAAGATGATTGAGCTTGAAGACAACAAATCCCGGGCTGGCATTGGCTATTCTTCTGGGGCATTTAATGAGCAAGGATTGTTCAAGAGTGGAGGTTTCATCCATGCTGATCAAGCTGAGGAAGCTGCTACTATTCTGGAAGAGGATGCAGAGGACTTGAGCAACTTTGTTATCCCTGGCGGGATCTGCCATAATTGGGTCGCTGTGGATGTTCCTACGGTCATTCATAAGTCAGCGTAATTTGTTCACTTTGTTCAAAACCCTTCTCCCATGCCAAAAGGAGAAGTGATGACATTCTTGGCATCATATATACAATGATATTTCATTCAATTAATGCATTGTTAAACATTTGTTTTTCCATTTGTTTTCACTTTTTGCTTTTGCATGAAATCAGTGATCACAAAAAAACCCTAAAAAACAAGAATAAAAGCAACCTTTTCATCTGCATAATGGTTTTCTTGTTTAAATTCTAAAGCTTTTTATTATCCAAAATCATTATGCAGGTTGATTCTAAAACCCATTGAACATAATGATCCAACGCCATCTCCCAATTTTGAATTCCCTGTATTCGAGGCAGAGGAAGATGATGTTGAAGAGATTCCAGATGAGATTTCCTGTCTCCTTGAGCACGAGAAGAAGATCATTCAGCCGCATCTCGAGAACCTGGAAACAGTCAACTTGGGGTCTGAGGATTGTGTTCGTATGGTAAAGATTTGGGCACTTCTTGAAGAGTCTGTCAAGAAGGGGTTGATCAGTTTGCTACGAGAATATTCCGATATCATTGCTTGGTCGTATGAAGACATGTCGGGTCTAGATACAGATATTGTGCAACATTTCCTGCCTTTGAAGCCTGAGTGCGTGCCTGTGAAGCAGAAGCTCAGAAGAACTCATCCAGATATGGCAGTGAAGATCAAAGAGAAAGTTCAAAAGCAAATTGATGCAGGGTTTCTGGTGACTTCTACATATCCTCAATGGGTGGCCAATATTGTGCATGTGCCTAAGAAGGACGGAAAAGTCCGTATGTGTGTTGATTACAGAGATTTGAATAAGGCTAGTCCTAAAGATGATTTTCCTCTACCGCACATTGATATGTTGGTAGACAATACAACTAAATTCAAAGTCTTTTCGTTTATGGACGGATTTTCCGGATATAATCAAATCAAGATGGCACCCGAGGATATGAAGAAGACAACATTCATCACACCTTGGGGAACATTTTGTTATCGAGTGATGCCCTTCGGTTTGAAGAACGCCGGAGCCACGTATCAACGTGCTATGACTACCTTGTTTCATGATATGATGCACAAGTAGATAGAGGTCTATGTTGATGATATGATTGCTAAGTCCCGAACGGAAGTTGAACATGTTGAGCATTTGTTGAAGCTTTTTCAGCGTTTGAGGAAGTTCAGACTTCGTCTTAATCCGAACAAATGTACATTTGGAGTCCGTTCCGGCAAGTTGTTGGGTTTTGTTGTCAGCGAGAGAGGTATTGAGGTTGATCCTGCAAAGGTCAAAGCAATACAAGAGATGCCTGCACCCAAAACTGAGAAGCAAGTCCGAGGTTTTCTTGGCCGCTTTAACTATATTTCCAGATTTATATCCCACATGACTGCCACATGTGCGTCGATATTCAAGCTCCTCCGGAAAGATCAATCTCATGATTGGACCGAGGATTGCCAGAAAGCTTTCGACAGTATCAAAGAGTATCTGTCTGAACCTCCGATCTTGTCTCCGCCTGTAGAAGGAAGACCTCTGATCATGTATTTGACTGTTCTTAAAGACTCGATGGGTTGTGTACTCGTAAACAAGATGAATCAGGGAAGAAAGAATATGCTATCTACTACCTCAGTAAGAAGTTTACTGATTGTGAGTCTCGATACTCTATGCTTGAGAAGACGTGTTGTGCTCTGGCTTGGGCTGCTAAGCGTTTGCGCCAGTACATGATAAATCATACAACTTGGTTGATATCCAGAATGGATCCAATTAAGTATATCTTCGAGAAGCCTGCTTTAACCTGGAGGATTGCCCGTTGGCAGATGTTGTTGTATGAGTATGATATCGAGTATCGAGCTCAGAAAGCTATCAAAGGTAGTATCTTGGCTGACCATTTAGCGCACCAGCCTATTGAAGATCATCAGTCTGTTCAGTATGACTTCCCAGATGAGGAGATTCTGTATTTGAAAATGAAAGATTGTGATGAGCCTACACTTGATGAAGGTCCAGAACCTGGTTCCAGATGGACAACGGTGTTTGATGGCGCTGTAAATTAGTACGGAAATGCAATTGGGGCAGTAATCATTACTCCTCATGGCACGCATATTCCGTTTACAGCAAGGCTAACTTTCAAATGCACGAATAATATGGCTGAGTATGAGGCCTGTATTATGGGATTGGAAGAATGTATTGATTTGCGAATCAAACATCTTGATGTGTATGGTGATTCGGCCTTGGTTGTTAATCAGATCAAGGGTGAATGGGAGACGAATCAGCCTGGTCTCACTCCATATAGAGATTATGCGAGAAGGATTTCAACGTTCTTTAAAGAAGTTGACTTTCATCATATTCCTCGAGAAGATAATCGGATGGCAGATGCGCTTGCTACGCTCGCTTCCATGATCGTAGTTGTAGCGGTGTATTCGTCGCTATATGATCTATCGATTAAATCATAAGCTAGGAGATACATTGAAATTTTCGAGTCGCCACCGCACTTTTATTTATCCAAAGGACTGGCTAAAAAGCGAACAAAAGCCTAAGAAGTTTTACACGTAGAAAACTAATAAAAAGATCAGAGATTCTGGGTAAGGGGTAAATTACGCAATGGGAAGGTGTTAGGCACCCATCACGTCCTAGGTACTCCTAGGGAGCCCTTTTCACACTTGTTGTAAAATATTGTTATTTGTTATGACATAAATATTGTGCAAACATGATTGGGATGATGAGAAAAGAATGTACATTTTTTATTATTTATTGGGTTCGAACGGATGAACCCGTTGCCTACGTACCTTCCATCAAAGGTAAGGATCAGAACACCGTAGTTCGGCTAAAAGATTTCCAAAAGTGGGTTAGGTTCAATTTTAAACACAAACCCTAGGTCTTACGTTATCCACGGGAGAAAACTCAACCTTATACAAACAACAACGTCCACCATGTGAGAACAGCTTCAACTGGCCAGGGAGGGGTTAACCCTATAATAGGCGAGGAAGACTTACAATTCAATCACTAAAGACAGAAGGTGAGATTAACATCAACCACTAAGATAAATCAAACCTATGGCTCATGCATGAAAAGATTAATGGACAAAGCCAAAACAAGTGAATGAGTGGAGTTATTGATTATGATTATGAAAATGAAGTCAAAGTATGATTAAGATCAATTCAAATAAGTATTATGAAATGGAGTTTTGGAAAAGGTCAAGGACTTGAGTCCAGGTTTTTAGTTAGAAAACATGAAGATGTTTGCACAACACTTATGTCAAGTTTAAAAGATAAAGTGTGAAAAGGTTCTAAGACGTAATGAATGATGAATGGATGAATGGATAGTAAAACTTCTTAGAAGGTTCACTTCTTGAGATCATATAGCAGATGATTCAAGTGTGTCCTTTGGAATAGCAATTAATAATAACAGACAAGCAAAGCAAGCAAAAGCGGATATCGGATGCCAATCAATGGTCTTAAACCAATCTCCTAAAACAAAACTGGATATCAGATGCCACTCAATGGTCTTACACTAATCTCCTCAAACAAAGAAATAAAGAGCGGATACCGGATACCAATAGATGGATTTACACCAGTCTCCTAAAACAGAAATGGATATCAGATGCCACTCAATGGCCTTACACTAATCTCCTCAAAAGGAAAACAGAGATAAAATATGGAAAGTCAACTGCCAATCTATCTGGACTTAGGTTAACTCCACAGTATGGTCCTAGGAAATACCAATGCCACGTCACTGGGACTTACAATGGATCCTCACATACAAGAAACAAAAGCAACAATATGATCACAGGAATGCAAATGCCAACTTACAGGGACTTATAATTGCAACCTCTCACACAAACAGATGAACACACTATGATCACAGGAAAGCAGATGCCAACTTACAGGGACTTATAACTGCAACCTCACACATGAACAGATAAACAAACTATGATCACAGGAAAGCAGATGCCAACTTACAGGGACTTATAACTGCAACCTCACATAAACAAACAGATCAAATTATGATCACAGGATAACAGATGCCAACTTACAGGGACTTATAACTGTATCCTCACATACAAAACCAAACAGATCAAATTATGATCACAGGATGACAGATGCCAACTTACAGGGACTTATAACTGTATCCTCACATACACACAGATAAACAGAAGATATGAGTGACCAATGAGGTCTTACACTCTATCCTTCCATATCACAGGAGCAAATGCCAAAGCAATGGACTTACAATTGTCCTCAATGGGCAAACAACAATGATAGCATCACAAAGATAAATGAGATGATCATGCATTAATGGCAATTGATGATGATGATAAATGCATAGCATACAGGCAAACAAGTGCACATGAAGCAATCAATCAATCAATGAATAGCAAACAACACACTCTATAGCCAAACAATGGGGGCTCACACAAGAGGGTTTGACTTTAACAGTCCACTGTAATAGGTAAGTGTCGCTCTTAACCTGGCCATTGAGGGGCTCAGGTGAAGCAGATGAAAAGGAGATGAGGGGTGTGCCTCATTGCTTCTATCTCAAATCAGAGAGAGCATCAAAGAAAGTGTGGGAGTTCAGAAAGTAGGAACTCTCTCCACATTATTGACTCGATTAGATCTTGGGTATTTATCTCATTGCTTCAACCAGGTACTGGGAGCAAAGAGAGGACACACTGAATAGTGGGGGATAGATTGCTTATCCCTACCTTCCACCAATTGCCTTACTTGAAGGACTTTTCCTGCTTGGGACAAATATAAACAAACACAGGCATTGCCTCTTAAGGAGGACTTCAGACAGTTTGCCCGGTCAAATAACAGACCGGGTCTCCAGACTACATGAAGAAGAAGTAATTATACCTCAAAGCAAATGCTAAAAAGCAAAGCAAGCAAGTTCAAAGAACTTAGGCAACTAAAGTACCTGAAAAAGTCAGACTCATTAGTAAACAAGTCAACAATCAAAATCAAAAGGAAATAACCCAATAGTCAACCACAGAGGGACCAATTGTGCAAGGCACAAAGACTCAAGCATGTGAGTCACCTACAAAACAAAGGTTAGCACATCACATAATTCAACTCAAACAAATATTTGAATGATCCTCAAGGCAATGGTGCTTAACCTGAAACAGATGAACTCAACATAAGCTCAGAAGACCACTAGGACTAGCCTAGGGTCAAAGATGAAAGAAAAAGTCAAGGCAGCAAGAAAAAGTCAACCCAAACCAAATTTAAACATTCAAGAAGCATTCTCAATTGGATTCATAATCATATCATGCATCATGGTCATTTCATATGCAAAAGGATGCAAAGCATGGCAAGAGAAGCATACAAAAGTCAACAGCAAAGACTTCATTCAAAAGTCAACTCAAACATTTTCAAAAATCATGAAATAAATCACACTCAATCCTAACATCTAACATGGCATACATGTCAAATTTCATGGCATTTGGATGAGAGGAAGGCAGTCAAGTAAAATCATGAATTCAAATCAAATTCAAGTAAGCATGGTGAAAGTCAACAAGCATGGGTCAACTTCAAAAAATCATATCAATTTGAAAACAGAAGATAAATGAATGAGATTAACACCAATGCAAAGCTCAAAGAGTCTAGTTATCACATATGAAATTTCATGGACATACAATATGATTTGAGAATTTCACAAAAGATTTGGCAAGGCATAGCACAAAAAGTCAACAAATGACCAAGTATGGAAGAAAATTCTCAATCAAATGGAAAACAGCATGATTAATTCCAAGAAAATTCATACATGAACTAGACATACAAGGGATCATTCATGCAAAATTTGGAGTCATTTGGATGTAGGGAAGTGTGTGAACAAAAATTGTGAAAATGCATGATCATGGTATAGCACCAAATTCAACACATAACTTCAGAAAATCATAACTCTCAATCCACAAGTGATAAATGCACAAACTTTATACCAAAATGAAGGTCAATGTGTCTAGTTTTACCACAAAAAATTTCAAGCTCATTGGATGCAACATGAGAATTTCACAATTGAAATGGCACAATGTATCATTTTGGCATACATGTCAAGAAAATAATTATCAATTAAAAACCAGCCAATGGAAAATTAATTAAAATTCACCATAAAATAGTAGACATCTTTGTGATCATCATGCAAAAAATTTCATAATTTTTGAGTGAAAATTGAATGAGAAATGAATTGTTTAAGTTGAGTGAATAATTGGAACAAGTATGAACAAGAGCATGGTCAAACAAGGTCAACAATGGCATTTGTGTAATATTTGCTTTCATTAAACAAAACGACATCGTTTCGAAGGGACACGGGAAATGTTCCCATTGGCTGTTGCCAATGGAACAGTGAACTTGGCCAATAGCATACGAAATTCTGGGCTCTCATGTACATGAACTAGGGTTTGGCAATGGTTCATGGATTCAACAACATCAAACATCATGGTTCGACCAACACAACAGCATATCATCATCACTCAAATAGGCACGACTCATGAACAGCAAATATCACGCATCATCAGCCAACACCAACATAGTATAATCATGAGATTTTCTGGAAATGATATGGTTTAAACACAGCATTATGGCATTCATGTATTCATCATGGACAAACAATATCAAGTAGACAGCACGGCATTGGCAAACAGCATCATGTAACATCCAACAGCACAAACCATATGAATTTTTTTTGGGAAAATATGTTAGGTTTCATGAACAGCAGCATGGTTTTAGCATTGTATAAACATCACAAACAAACTCAAGCAAACAATGTGGCAGTGGTAATGTTCTTCAATGCAAGCATGTCATACACAATAAAACCAAGACAAACATAAGATTTCTAGGCAGCCTTAGGGTTTAAGCATAACAGCAGCAGGGCATGTGCAGCAACAACATGTATCATGTTTCATCATCATACCAAATTCGAGTAACAATACACAATGACATAGTAAGAACTTCATCATGCAGCATTAAGGTTTTGGCAATGTTCTAGCAAGCATTTAACAAGCATACAACACAGTCACATTGGTTTTTTGAACATGTTCATAAGACTTCAGAAACTGCAGCAGGAATTTAGCAACAGCATGGATTTAGCAGCAATAGCAACATGGTAGTGGCTCATGTAATTAAAACAGACAACAGTAGCCAATATTCATCATCATGTGCTCATCATCATGCAGGCAACTTCAAACAGACACAAGGAACAGCATGGCCAATGGTTGTTCATCAACATTCAAACAAAATAAACAACAGCACACAACAACAAGGATTTAGCAAGCAGCCAACACATCATGGATAGGGATTATGGAAAATATGAGGGCTCATGAACAGCAGGGCATAACAGCATGGTTAGCAGCATGGTATAGCACAGTAGGTTCACAGCAACATTCATCATCGTGCATCAACCACAAAAAATGAACAAACAGCATCCACAACCAACACAACCAAACATCACTCATGTGGACTTTACAAGCAAGCTTAAAGGTTTTTTTCAAACAGAAGGGCATCATGTTTTCATGCTTATTCAACCAAGCTCATCAACAATATTCAAGTATCAACCAAACAAACAGCATCCCATGAACTCAACTATGAAACAACAACATTATCATCATCAGCTAACAACAAGACAAACAGAATCGTGGGAAAAAAAATCTGGGCAGAAAAATGTTTGAACATGAACAGCATAAGACCAACAACCTCATGCAACTTGAAAAATTATTATGCCCAGAAATCAAAATTATGTATGCCAATCTCATCATCATTCATCCAATATCACAAATATGTCAATACATTCCATCAAAACAACTCCAACAATGCAAATCGAGCCAAATCATTTTTGAGCATAAACAATGAAGTTCATTTTTCTCACAGCACACTCAACCATTTAGCATGATATAAACATCAATGAACTCAGCAAGTTAAGACATACATTAATCATGTGATAGTTTGGCAAAGTGAAGGATTCGAAAAAATACCGATGATGAAGCAAGTTGATGATGCAGTGTTGTTTTGGATCCTTTAGCTCGAAACAGGTGCTTTTTTGGCCTTGGAATGGTAGATGGTGAAGTATGTGAGCTCAGCAAGGCATGAAAGTGTTCCAACCACAAATTGCCATTGTTATTTGCTTGAAGATGCAGAATGAAAAAGAGTGGTTACAGCAGGGGAATGGAAGCTGAAAACTCTTCCAAATGTTGCTCAGATGAAGGATTAATGATGGAGGCTTATGGTGTTTTGAGAGTTTTTGGCAAAAAGGTTGCTCGAGCCAAATTGCAATTGAGAGAGAGGAGAGTGTTCTGCTTGGTAGGCTGTGTCCATTAGGGTTGGAAATGCAGAAGAATGCACTTATATTCATCTGTTTAAGCTCACATTATCACATGCTAATCCCAGTTTTTATTTTATGAATCAAAATGCCAATTGCTAATTATGCAAAAGTGAGTAGATGGAGGTGCAAACTGGCTCGAGTTGGGCCTGGCAAACAGCTGCAAATCACCTAAGTAATTGCTGTTTTTGGTTGTTTCATGAATGTTGTCCTTGCTTTGTTTTTTATGAAACCATTTGCCAAATTACTAATTATGTGCAAATGAAGTGGAGGGTGTGAATTGGCACAATTTTGGGCTTATAACCAGGCTGTAGACAGACCACATTGCTGCTGCTTTGATTGTACATATGAAAACTGTACTGGTTTTGCTTCAAATGAATCAAAAATGCATTTTGCCAAGTTTGTATATAAGTGGAAATGGGGGTGTGTGCTGCTGCGAATTGGGCCTGCTACAGGCTGCAAAAAGGACAACATATTTGCTGTTTGTAGTGGTACATGTACTGCTGTACTGATTTTTACTTTTGTGAAGCTTCTTTTGCGAAATTGCCAAATTTGCATTTTGATTCAAAATGATGGGAAAATGGTGGTATGATGATGGTTTTGGGATTGGAACAAGTCATAAATGTGATATGGAACAATTCCCAATTGACCAAATCAAGAAAAAGTCAAAAACTCAAAAAGTCAAAGTTTGGTCAAACTTTGAATTTAAATGCAAAAGGTCCAAAAATGCCATTTTGATTGGTGAGGTTTTAGGTCATGAAATTTATATTTTTGGAAAGAGGATGAAAAATGTGGTTTGTAGGAAAAAACCCCACTAAATTTGGCCTTATGGTTTGAGAGTTATGGCTTGTTGAAGTTCAAAAATTGGTGAAAATGATTTGATCATATCTTGACAACCACACATGGGATTTGAGAGTTCTTGGACTTTTTGAAAATGGGAAGACAAGATCTTCAACTTTCATGTTGGGCAAAAATTCATTTGAAGCTTGTATCATGATGCAAGTTTAAGATCAAGAAATTTCCATTTTTGGCAGTTGAAATTACAGGTCCACTTTCTATTTCTGGAAAATTTTCTGATTGGCTTGATTTTCTTCCATGATGAGGTTTGACATGAGATATGAGGCTTATACAAGCATGAATGAACTCCTTCAAATCAATTCTATCCATCAAATCATCTGATTAAATCCACAGTTGACCAAGTTTGACTTTTCTAGGGTTTTGAATGATTGGACCACTTCTGATGAATTCCAAACCCTAATTCCTTGAGACCTTGACTTCAAATGATGTCTCAAGTTGTATGAGCTCTTGATTATTGATCATGGTGCCCAAATTCTGCAAGAATGGCCATCATCCATTGCTTTGACTGATCAATGACTGACTTTGACCTAATTGCTGATGATTACTTTAACTGCAAGCAAAAAGGTTAGACTGACAATATTTTTGTACTTTTTGAATGATAAACATATGAAAGCAAAGATATACAAATGCAAAGTATGCTTGGTGATCAAGAAATCAAACCTACAAGGCAATCTACCCACTAGAAGGGGACAAAGGTATGCATTGATCCTTGAGGTCATGATATGATATGATATGGGCCATGAGGGATCTTAGGGCCCAAAATTGGGGTCTTACAGATGCCCCTATTTAAGGTCATTCTAGCCGGAGAAGTGAAGTTTAGAAATCTTCATCTCGACGCGGTAGAATGGACTTAAATAACAGTAATGAGACAAATTTTGGTCCCTAAGAGACCTCATGATGCAAATGTATGCGTGCAAAAGACACAAATTCTGTGGGGAATATGATTCACACAGAAGAAAAGACGATCCATCGGAGTAGTACACTCACCAGGAACAGAGACTCTAATAAGACTTTATGGGGATAATAAAAGAAACGTGTGAACAAGATACGACTCCAAACTGGGGAAAAACAAAATTGACATAACGTGATCAAAACACGACTCTGATTAGAAAAACAGAAAAACAGACTGGAGAACTCACTGGGGAGTGAAGGACTCACACTGGGAAAAAAAGATTCCAAAGGAAAATAAATCCATTGGAGAAACACAAGCTGACTCCTGGGGAGAAGCAACAGAAAACTCCACTGGGGAAGTAACAAGCAAAATGAGACGTCACCGAGCATACGGGTAACGAACTCAGGAAAATCTGACTCCACAGGGGGACCGAGGTCATAATAGGGAGCAGAAAGGAGGGAACACCAAAGATACCGATTACTGGGCATATAATAGGTGACCAACCAAAGCGTGAATTGGATTTCACTTCCAAAACACTCATCATCCTGAAAAGAGCTAGAAAAGCAAACTTGTTTATAGGATGGATATTCAATTCCACAAGGAAAATGAATCTTACTCTGAGGGGAAAAACAATCAAAAGATCGACTCAAGAGCGAACGAGATATAATATCCATTACCGTCAGAACGTGGATAGAATACTCAGATGAGACATATTATTCATTACCGGCAGACCGTGAATAATATACTCGAAAGGAAAATTATCCTGAACCGGTTACTGGGTTGTTTATAGGATAAAATCCGAAGACGTGAATTGGTTTTCACTTCCAAAACACTCATCATCCTGAAGAAAGCTAGAACAGCAGACTTGTTAAAAGGATGGACATTCGATTCCACAAGGAATACGAATCTTACTCGACTGGGGAAGATCAACAAAGGACTCCAACCAAAGAGCGCATGAGACATATTATTCATTACCGGCAGACCGTGAATAATACACTCGCATGGCAAGAAACACCAGGGATACCGGTTACTGGGTATATAATAGGTGATCTACCGAAAACGTGAATTGGTTTTCACTTCCAAAACACTCATCATCCAAAACACAAACTGGTTAAAGGATGGACATTCGAATCCACAACGGGAAAACGAATCTTACTCAACTTGGGACACAAACCCAAAGAGTGCATGAGATATAATATCCATTACCGGCAGACCGTGGATAAGATACTCGCATGAGATATATTATCTATTACCGTCAGAACGTAGATAATAAACTCGCATGGTAAGAAACACCAGAGATACCGGTTACTGGGTATATAATAGGTGATTTACCGAAAACGTGAATTGGTTTTCACTTCCAAAACACTCATCATCCAAAACACAAACTGGTTAAAGGATGGCTATTCGATTCTACAAAGAATACGAATCTTGCTCAGTTGGGGAAAATCAACAAAGGATTTCAACTAAAGAGCGCATGAGATATATTATTCATTACCGGCAGACCGTGAATAATACACTCGAAAGGAAAAGACACCAGAGATACCGGTTACTGGGTATATAATAGGTGACTAACCAAAAAGAGAGACAATCGATACCAAGCATACGGGTAAACGAAAGACAACTCAAAGGGATAAATTGCAAGCATCCGGCAATTATCCGACAACAAAGAAATATTCGACTCCGCAAAGGGAAATAACGAATCTTACTCGACAGGGGAAACACAAAAGGCTTCGACTGAAGAGTGCATGAGATATATTATTCATTACCGGCAGACCGTGAATAATATACTCGCATGGAAGACTATCCACAACCGGTTACTGGGTTAATA
Organism: Lathyrus oleraceus; assembly: GCF_024323335.1. Classification (NCBI taxonomy): domain Eukaryota; kingdom Viridiplantae; phylum Streptophyta; class Magnoliopsida; order Fabales; family Fabaceae; genus Lathyrus; species Lathyrus oleraceus. Next base: position 409,896,642 of record NC_066580.1, read on the forward strand.
AAGGATAAATCAACCGAAAAGAAAGGCATCGGGATACCAAATTAGGTATATAATGATAACCAATCAAAAGGAGCAACAGACATTACCAACAAAAGGGTAAATGAAAGGCAAACTGCTGAGGATAAATTGCAAGCATCCGGCAATTATCGACAGAAGACTAGCTGGGGATGCATTGGTATACAACCAATGATCCGGGGGACAAATCACTAGCATACGGTGAAAAGACCCACTGGGGATAAAATTGCTAGCATACGGCAATTATCCACAAAAGACTTGCTGAGGATATAAGTGCTGATCTGAGCAACTTATACAAGCAGAGGAAAATCAACATCAAATATTGAATGAAGATAACCAAAAAATTAGGGTTTACATCTACCGAATACGGGGTAGAAGACCAAAAAAATCCGCGTGGGGATAGAATAAATCACAAATCCGCACGGGAAACCAAAATAGGGTTTATAACAAACCACAAACTGCTGAAGAGCAGGAAAATAGGATTTACAACTACCGAGTAGTAGGTAGACAACCAAAACTCTGGCTGGAGAATAAAAGGTGTATAACCACAAATTCTGTTAAGAAAGCCAGGAAAGATAGGACTTACCACTACCGGTTATGAGGGTAGAGGCCCAAAAAAACATTCCGCTGGGGAACAACCCACTGGGAAACACAAGATTTTTGACAAATAGTCAATTCGGGAATGATCCGAAAAGACAGACTGAATAAAGACACGTCCTAATGAGGATATAACTCAAATAGGAACATCCATCCCAATATATGTGTTGGGAGGAAACGGAAGAAACCGTCATCCACGAGGATATATCTCAGTGGGGAACTGCAAAAGGAAAGACAAACTTTGCTTATGGGGTTGACTCTATATGGAGAGATTTTAAACACCCGACATCTGCTTGGGGAGATCTGTAAAGAGATCTATATCACCATAGCAGGAGACACGACAAACAAAAGATATATGGCAAAAAATGCAACATGAATATCTGAATGTTTATGAATATGCATGAATATGCGTGATTTATGTTTGATGAATGCTGACAAAACAGACAATTCTAACACAACAGGTTCAGGAACAAACGTCTGGTACTATACTTCCAGGGGAAAAACCAACTGGAGGGCCAATCTGCAGAGATTTATATGCGGTAAAGCAAAGATCTGCAAGTACTGCTGAAGAAGCAGAGGATCGGAGATATCAGGAAACAACCCAATCAGGGTACAGAAAGTCACAACGGGCAAAACAGCCGCCAAGACGAATCTGTAGGGGAACAAGAGAAATCCCAAAGTATATCTGCAGGGGATCTCAGTGTCAACTGAGAAACAAAGGTGCGTTGCACAAGCACGAACTGCTGTAGAAGCAAATCCACATAACTCCGCTGGGGAACAACCCACTGAGGGAGAATGAAATCATCCAAATAGAGTGTAACTGCATAAGCAACTCTACTGGGGAAAAACTGTCGGCTACTCTCTTGGGGACAAACCACTGAGGGAGGACAGATCAAACAAGATAGATTCTGCAACGAACCACTCCACTTGGGGAGAATATACAGCAAATTGATCACAACAAGTAGATTCTGCAATATAAGCCACTCTACTGGGGATCACAAACAGCCAGGAAATTAATCCGTTCACTGGAGGTCAAAGCCATCATCCAACCATATCGGGATTGAAGGAGTATTCAACAGGCAAAACTGCCACAACAAACCCTGCAGACTAAGCTGAGGAAAAGATGGTTGTAATATACTGGGATGTCAACCCAAACAACCACTGAGTAGGAAAATAAATCCTGCTCTGCTGGAGAAAATAACTCCGATGGAGATATAGCAAAAATTCCACAGACGACTTCGCCGGGGAGAGGGTAAAGTACCGGGTATCAAGCCACTGACTTACCGAGTCTTCAAAAAGACAACAAACATGCTGAGGAAACAGATAGTTCCGCTGGCAACACTGCATGGGGAAAAGAGGTAACAACTCTGTTCGCAACTCTGGTGGGGATATTAATAACAGCTCTACTCGCGACTCCGAGGGGAGTATCAATCAATCAGTTATACTCATGACTGTGCTGAGGAGACAAATAAAGTCTGGGGATACAACCCACTGGAGAAAGTGACGGGGCACCAAGATGACAAACTATCAACCGCCGAAACTTCTCAAGAAAACACCCATGCTAGGGGAAAACTGCTGCTGGAGAAAAACGAAGTCTTCAACAACACTCTGCTTGCGACTGTACTGGGGAACAGTCCCAACAACAACTCTGTCTGAGGAACAACCTCAACAAAGATCTGAAGAAAGAAAAAACCACCAAACCAGGAATATGAACAAATGTCTTACCTGTTGGGAATCATGCCACCCTCGGGAGAGCACTGAGATATTCTTGAGTATCCTTTCAATCTTATGAATATTCACTTTGTTTAAAACAACAATTTTGAAAAATTTGATTTGTTTAAAACAATGACATTTTATCAATTTAAAACATGCAAAACATTTGTTGAATTGAAACAAATAAGAATGCAAATAAATTGGATAAAAAGCTCAAATTGATTTGATGGAATGGTAGCCTGCAAATGGCAAGACTCCATAGATCTGTACAAATTTGAAATCAGTGATATATATTGGAAGAGGGCTACATTGAACATAATGATCCTTTCTCTACCAATTTGAATCTCGATGTATCCGAAGCTTCAGTTGACGACGAATCGAGAATCTTCTGACGAAATGACGACTGATGAACCAGAAAGTCTTGTCAGGATGCAGTTACTTGCCAAATCCCTAATTTTTGCCTAGATTGCCCCAGAGTGAGGTACTCAATCTAGCGGGATGCAAATATATCTTTTTTCCAAGTCTCTAATTTTTGCCTGGATCACCCTTGCGGGTTCTCCACCGAGACGCTCATTTTTGCCTAAGCCGCCCTTTCGGGTTTTCAACTTAGCGAGCAATTCTGTTTTTTCATTTGTTTTTTTTTTTTTTCATTTGCATATACTTTTTTTTTTTAGGCAAAGTATCTCTTAACTGCATCTGAATTCACAGGACGAGTGAAATCCTCCCCATCCATTGTTGTAAGCATCAAAGCACCGCCTGAAAAGGCTCTCTTAACAACATATGGACCCTCGTAGTTTGGAGTCCACTTGCCCCTGGAATCGGGCGCGAAAGACAAAACTTTCTTGAGCACAAGGTCACCTTCTCGGAACACACGAGGCTTGACCTTCTTGTCGAATGCTTTCTTCATTCTCTGCTGATACAACTGACCATGGCACATGGCAGTTAATCTCTTCTCTTCGATCAAATTCAGTTGGTCATAACGACTCTGAATCCATTCAGCATCAGTCAACTTGGCTTCCATCAAGACTCGCATTGATGGGATCTCCACCTCTACTGGGAGAACGGCTTCCATGCCATAAACAAGAGAGAAAGGGGTTGCCCCTGTTGAAGTGCGTACAGACGTACGATATCCATGCAAAGCAAATGGCAGCATCTCATGCCAATCTTTGTACGTGACAGTCATCTTCTGGATAATTCTCTTGATATTCTTGTTAGCAGCTTCAACAGCCCCATTCATCTTAGGTCTGTAAGGAGAGGAATTATGGTGTGCAATCTTGAATTCAGCGCACAACTCATCCATCATCTTGTTATTCAGATTGGATCCATTATCAGTAATGATCCTCTCTGGCACACCATAACGGCAAATCAACTGGTTCTTGATAAACTTCACAACCACCTGCCTGGTTACATTCGCGTACGAAGCGGCTTCAACCCATTTGGTGAAGTAATCAATTGCTACGAGAATAAACCGATGTCCATTGGACGCTTTCGGCTCAATCATGCCGATCATGTCGATTCCCCACATAGAGAAAGGCCATGGTGATGAAATCACATTCAGGAGTGTCGGAGGAATATGAATCTTATCCGCATAAATTTGACACTTGTGACATTTCTTCACATACTTGCAACAGTCAGACTCCATTGTCAGCCAATAGTAGCCTGCTCTCAACATCTTCTTAGCCATGGCATGTCCATTGGAATGAGTACCAAATGAACCCTCATGGACCTCAGTCATCAACAGGTTTGCTTCGTGTCTATCCACGCATCTGAGCAAAACCATATCAAAATTTCTCTTGTACAGCACTTCACCACTGAGGTAGAAACTGCCTGACAACCTTCTCAAAGTTTTCCTATCTTTCACAGATGCCCCAGGCGGGTAGACCTGGTTCTGGAGGAAATTCTTGATATCAAAATACCAAGGCTTGTCATCTTTCACGTCTTCAATTGCAAATATGTGAGCGGGTCTGTCCAAGCGCATCACAGTAATGTTGGGAACGTCATTCCACCACCTGACAACTATCATGGAAGCAAGCGTTGCAAGGGCATCTGCCATCCGATTATCCTCTCGAGGAATATGATAAAATTCAACTTCTGTAAAGAAAGTTGAAATTCTCCTTGCATAATCTCTGTATGGGATGAGACCTGGTTGATTTGTCTCCCATTCACCTTTGATCTGATTGACAACCAAAGCTGAATCACCATAGACATCAAGATACTTGATTCTCAAATCAATGCATTCTTCAAGTCCCATAATACAGGCTTCATACTCCGCCATGTTATTCGTGCATTTGAAAGTTAGCCTTGCTGTAAATGGAATGTGCGAACCCTGGGGATTAACAATTACTGCCCCAATTCCATTTCCATATTGATTAACAGCGCCATCAAACACCATCGTCCATCTGGAACCAGGTTCTGGACCTTCATCAAGTGTAGGCTCATCGCAATCTTTCATCTTCAAATACAGAATTTCCTCGTCAGGGAAGTCATACTGAACAGACTGATGATCTTCAATTGGCTGGTGCGCTAGTGGTCAGCCAAGATACTACCTTTGATAGCTTTCTGAGCTCGATACTCGATATCATACTCAGACAACAACATCTGCCAACGGGCAATCCTCCCAGTTAAAGCAGGCTTCTCGAAGATATACTTAATTGGATCCATTCTGGATATCAACCAAGTTGTATGATTAATCATGTACTGGCGCAAACGCTTAGCTGCCCAAGCTAAAGCACAGCACGTCTTCTCAAGCATAGAGTACCGAGACTCACAATCAGTAAACTTCTTACTGAGGTAGTAGATAGCAAACTCCTTCTTCCCTGATTCATCTTGTTGACCGAGTACACAACCCATCGAGTCTTCAAGAACTGTTAAGTACATAATCAGAGGTCTTCCTTCCACAGGCGGAGACAAAATCGGAGGTTCGGACAGATAATCTTTGATACTGTCGAAAGCTTTCTGGCAATCCTCGGTCCAATCATGAGACTGATCTTTCCGGAGGAGCTTGAATATCGGCGCACATGTGGCAGTCATGTGGGATATAAATCTGGAAATGTAGTTCAAGCGGCCAAGAAAACCTCGGACTTGCTTCTCAGTTTTGGGTGCGGGCATCTCTTGTATTGCTTTGACCTTTGCAGGATCAACCTCAATACCTCTTTCACTTACCACAAAACCCAACAACTTGCCGGAACGGACTCCAAAAGTACATTTGTTCGGATTCAGACGAAGCTGGAACTTCCTCAAACGCTGGAAAAGCTTCAACAAATGCTCAATATGCTCAACTTCCGTTCGGGACTTAGCAATCATATCATCAACATAGACTTCTATCTCCTTGTGCATCATATCATGAAACAAGGTAGTCATAGCTCGTTGATACGTGGCTCCGGCGTTCTTCAAACCGAAGGGCATCACTCGATAACAGAATGTTCCCCAAGGTGTGATGAATGTTGTCTTCTCCATATCCTCTGGTGCCATCTTGATTTGATTATATCCGGAAAATCCGTCCATAAAGGAAAAGACTTTGAATTTAGCTGTATTGTCTACCAACATGTCAATGTGTGGTAGAGGAAAATCATCTTTTGGACTAGCTTTATTCAAATCTCTGTAATCAACGCACATACGGACTTTTCCGTCCTTCTTAGGAACAGGCACAATATTGGCCACCCATTGAGGATATGTCGAAGTCACCAGAAACCCCGCATCAATTTGCTTCTGAACTTCCTCTTTGATCTTCACTGCCATATCTGGATGAGTTCTTCTGAGCTTCTGCTTCACAGGCACGCACTCAGGCTTCAAAGGCAGGAAATGTTGCACAATATCTGTATCTAAACCCGGCATGTCTTCATAGGACCAAGCAAAGATATCTGAATATTCTCGTAGCAAGCTGATCAAATCTTCCTTAACAGACCCTTCAAGAAGTGCCCCAATCTTCACCAGGCGCTCACAATCTTCAGATCCCAAGTTGACTGTTTCCAAGTCTTCGAGATGCGGCTGAATGATCTTCTCTTCGTGCTCAAGGAGACGGGTGATCTCATCAGGAATCTCTTCAACGTCATCTTCCTCTGCCTCAAATACAGGGAATTCAAAATTGGGAGATGGCGTTGGATCATTATGTTCAATGGGTTTTAGGATCAACCTGCATAATGATTTTGGTTAAGAAAACTTCAGAATTTTAAACAAGCAAATCATTATGCAGATGAAAAATGTTGCTTTTACAGCTTTTATTTTTGTTTTTATGGTTTTTTGTGATCACTGATTTCATAAAGAAAAGCAAAAAGTGAAAACAAAGGAAAAACAAATGTTTTGACAATGCAAAAATTGAATGAAAATATCATTGTATATATGCTTTGCCAACAATGTCATCACTTCTCCTTTTGGCATGGGAGAAGGGTTTTAAACAAAATGAACAATTACTCTGATCTATGGATAACTGTAGGAACATCCACAGCGACCCAATTGTGGCAGACACCACCAGGAATAACAAAATTGTTCAGATCTTCTGCATCTTCTTCTTCAATGATAGCAGCAGCTTCCTCTTCTGCAGGTTGATCAGCATGGATGAATCCTCCACTGGTGAACAGACCTTGCTCGTTGCATGCCCCAGAACCATAGCCAATGCCAGCCCGGGATCGGTTATCTTCAAGTTCAAGCACTTTCCCTAATCCAGCGACTGCACCACATTCAATGGCCAGCTTTGCATCACGGTAGGAAGTGAATGAAGGAGACTTCTTCTCGATTGGTTTATCAATAGATAAAGCTTGGAATTGAGTTCCAACTTCATCCTCTGCATCAATGTACGAGAAAGAAGATAAATTACTGACCAGGAGAGCCTTTTCTCCCCCTACTACAACCAATTTCTTGTTTTTCACAAACTTCAGCTTTTGGTGTAGGGTGGATGTCACGGCGCCAGCCTCGTGAATCCATGGTCTGCCCAAGAGACAGCTGTATGATGGGTGAATATCCATTACTTGAAAAGTGATCTGGAAATCACTTGGTCCAATCTTGATCGGGAGATCCACTTCCCCAATCACGGTCTTGCGCGACCCATCAAAAGCTTTAACAACAACTCCACTCTGCCTCATAGGAGGACCTTGATATGACAGACGAGAGAGTGTGGATTTCGGCAATACATTCAGAGATGATCCAGTGTCCACCAGTACATTGGACATTGCATCAGATTTGCAATTCATTGATATGTGTAAAGCCATGTTGTGGTCTCTTCCCTCCTCAGGGAGATCAGCGTCACAAAAGCTCAGAGTGTTGCAAGCGGTAATGTTTGCAACGATGCTATCAAATTGTTCCAAGGTGACGTCGTGATCAACGTATGCCAGGTCCAAGACTTTCTGAAGAGATTCCCGATGGGGCTCTGAATTCAGCAGTAGAGAAAGAATAGAAATCTTGGAGGGCGTGTGTAGAAGCTGGTCTACAATATTATACTCACTTTTTCTGATGAGCCTCAGCATCTCATCAGATTCTTCATCAACAATGCCACTTGGGCCATCTGAAGAAACAGGAGTCTTTTGTACAGACGAGGAGGGTTTGGCGACATCAAGTGCCGGATTCTGAACATTCACAGCATTCCCTACAGGGTGCACAACAGATTCAGAAGCAACAGCCTTAGCAGGCGCAGAAAACACACGACCGCTTCGGGTCAACCCACTAACATCAGCGATAGTGGTCACGGAAGTGGAAGGCAAAGGTACTTCAACCCCATCCTGGACAGCAACAGGATTGTACCGGAAAGGTACGGCTTTATCAGATGAATACGGCACAGGGCCGGCTGGCTTGATAATCAAAGCAGGGGAAGCCTTTGGTTTGTTGCTATTGTAGCGAATAACAACGGGCTCTGGCAATTTGAACACTGGGGAGATGACACTCACTTCGGGTTCAACTGTATCCACATTGCGATTCTGGAGAATCTCAATGGTACCTTCATTCAACAATCTCTGAAGTTCACAGCGAACCTGATCACAACCCAAGCGGTTAATAGCACAGACACGGCACTGGTCATGGTTATGCTTCAAATAGCTGTGCTGACACAGCATCTTATGTAATCCAACCAATGACTGCCGGATATGACTGACATATTTCACCTTGTACTTCCCAAGGTCTTCCTGGATCATATTCACAGACTTCCCATGCGAGGGCAATGGGTTCCTGGTAACATTCGGGTTGGAGTCTTCAAAACTCAGGATTCCGCTTCTCATAAGGTCTTGAACCTTATTCTTCAGCGGGAAACAGTTCTCAACGTTGTGGCCCGGAGCACCGGAATGGTAGACACAATGCTGGTCTGGTTTGTACCACCATTGCGGGTTGGCAGGAATAGCAGGAGGATCCTTGGGGGTAACCAATTTCCTCTCCAACAAGGAGGGATAAAGCTCTGTATATGTCATCGGAATAGGGTCGAAGCTGACCTTCCTCCTATCGTAGTTCATATTCGCTTGATTGGTTGTACTTCCACGAGGCTGGTAAGCCTGTTGCTGTGGACGCTGCTGTTGCTGTTGATATTGCGGTTGTGGATATTGCTGCTGATGCTGATACTGCTGAGCATTATCCTTGAATACAGGTGCCACACTAGCCACCTGATGCTGATGTCCGGCACGATGTGCAGGCTTCCTCTGAACAGAGGGTCTTCGATGCTTGGGCTGAGACTGCACAGCATGCGCTTCTCCTTCTTTCCTCTTAAACGCTCCATAACGCTTAGAGGAAGAACTATCATCCTTAGCTAATCGTCCTTCGCGGACACCTTCTTCAAGACGCATCCCCATGTTCACCATCTCGGTGAAATCAGAGGGAGCGCTGGCCACCATTCTCTCATAATAAAATGACCCAAGAGTCTTCAGAAAGATCTTGGTCATCTCTTTCTCTTCTAATGGTGGAGTGATTTGAGCTGCCAGCTCACGCCATCTCTGGGCGTACTCCTTGAACGTCTCTTTGTCCTTTTGTGACATAGACCTGAGTTGATCTCTGTCAGGCGCCATGTCAACATTGTATTTGTATTGTTTGACGAAAGCTTCGCCAAGATCATTGAAAGAGCGGATGTTGACGCTGTCCAGGCTCATGTACCAACGTAGAGCAGCACCAGACAAACTGTCTTGGAAGTAGTGGATCAAGAGTTGATCGTTGTCTGTTTGCGTGGACATTTTCCTGGCATACATGACTAAGTGTGCCAAAGGACAAGTGTTCCCTTTATACTTTTCAAAGTCTGGGACCTTGAATTTGACTGGTATCTTCACACCGGGAACCAAGCAAAGTTCGGCTGCTGACTTGCCGAAGAGATCTTTGCCTCTGAGAGTTCTCAATTCCTTTCTCAGCTCAAGGAATTGATCGTTCATCGCATCCATTTTCTCATGTACATCTGAGCCCTCAGACGCTTCAGAGTGATAAATGGTGTCGTCTACCCTCGGCATGGTATGCACGACAGGAGGAACAGGTATAGGGACCGGGCTAGATGCCGGCATTTGAGCAAATGTTGGAGCTGGCAGATCAGGCATGAAGCCGGGAGGCATCCCCCAAGGAAAACCGGGAGGCATGGCGTTTGGCTGATGGGCACTGACAGGCACTGTTGAAGTAGCTATCTCAGAAATGACCGTCCGCTGAACGGGAGTTGCTGGCTGAGGAGCAGGCTGATTCTGAGCAGCAAGGAGTTGCTCCATCAGAGCGCCAAGTCTGGCGACTTCATCTCTCAAACTCTGGTTCTCTTGTTCCAATTGCTCCATAATCCTTGCAGAGTTGACCCTTGTATAATACCGGTGAGTCAGCTTGTCTTCAAAATAAATGAAGAACAGATGTTAGAACCGGAAGACCAGAAAGATGGGTACCTGTTTATGCAAGAATGATGCATGAAATGCTTGTGCAAATGCTTTGATTTTCAAGGAACCCTCAGGGTATTCATTTGCAATATTTCGAATATTTAAACATTTTGATTGCTCATGGAAAATATTTCATTCAAAATATTAAGACAAAGAAGTACAGCATTCTTTTAAATATTACAAAGAGAAAAGGTAAATGACATCCTATGGATCCCTATTAGCTCGGGATGCTGGAAGACGAGAAGTGTACAACTTCTTGATCTCTCTCTCATAGGCAGCCTCCATATCAGCTTTCTCCTTTGCAAGTTGATCATACTTCCTTTTCCAGAATTTGGAAGACTGAGGAAGCAGAGAAGTCCAAGTGTCGTTCGGATCGTCGATCACTCGGTGCTCGAGAAATTCAATCATAGCATCCTTCTCCTTGAGCTGCTGCAGCAATTCCTCTCTCTCGCGGATCCAGGCACGCGAAAGGTCTTCTTCTCTCAACTCCTCTACACGTTGGGTAGGGAGGGTTGAAGGCCCAGCCACATCCAACAGTGTAGGTCTTGGATGATCATATGGCATCAGGTAGGTGGCAGCCCTCTGTCTGACCCAAGAGGTGTATGGCTCCAAAGCAATGCAATTCTTTGGACCCAATTCATTCCTACTCTTCTTGCGGATATTGCGCCAAGCGCGGACAAATCTGGCTTTCAGGCCTTGGGGATCTTTACCCTCCTGAAAGAACACACCTTCTAACAGAATGTTATGGGGTTTATCCTTTAGGGGGAACCCAAGCTGACGACGTGCAAGCGTAGGGTTGTAGGTAATCCCACCACATGTACCAAGAAGAGGCACATTGGGGAATTCACCACAAGAATTAATGATCTGGACGGTGTCATACACGCGATCATACCAGGTGATATCATCATTGGTGAGAGACATGAGTCTCTGAGACCACCGTAGACATCCCTTGTTCTCCTTGAAAGCAACTGTCTGCGGCAAGTGCGAAATAAACCACTTGTACAGCAGGGGTAAACAGCAGACAATGACTCCTCCATTCTTCGTATTCCTCAGATGCATGGAGACATATGCATCACCCAACAAGGTCGGAACTGGATTAAGGACTGAAAAGATCCTAATGGCATTCATGTCGACGAACTTGTCGAAGTTGGGAAACAGCACCAATCCATAGATGAGCAAAACGAACAGAGCCTCAAAGGCATCCTCACTCATGGCCTTCCCATAAAAGGTTGCTTGGGCAATGAGGAACTCGGAAGGAAAACCTTGAATTCCGCCTTTGATTGTCAAATTAGCTCTAATCAGATCTTCATCTATGTGCAACAGACTGGAAATCTCTCGAGCAAATGGAATACTCTCTAAGCCACTGAACGACACTTGATCCAGAATTGGAATCCCAATAAGATGAGAGTATTCTTCCAAAGTCGGCAACAGCTGGAAATCCGGAAACAAGAAGCAATGATAGAGCGGATCATAGAACTGAGCAAGAGTGCTCATCAATCCCTCATCCACTTGAGTAGTCAGCAACGGCAGAAGCTTCCCATAGCGAGCTTTGAAACCCAAGGGATCTAATACATACGATGTCAGATTCTTTAACTCTTTTACATCAGGCTGCTTGAAGCTGTACTTCTTTGTATGCCTTTTCGGTCTTTCCATGTCTGAAAATTTTGCAAATAACCCTTTTTTAAGTTCCTTGAAAATTTTCTCTTTTGATGACATGAATGCGGATGAATGCGTGAATGCATGAATGCAACAAACACACTCAAGGATCAAGCAAAGCACACCAAACAAAGGTCGTGGGAAAGCTCTATGTATCCCTAATATCAATCATCCATTTTGGTGGATTTAGGTTTTCACCTTATCGACACCCAAGTTCCATTGATATTAACGGTACATGAACCGGTTCAGACATTCTTAATATCAACCAGCCGCTTTGATGGATTTTAGGTTTTACACCTGATCCGGGATCCATTGATATTAACAATGTTTGAACGACTCAACCACGAATCACGGGTTTGTTGAGAGTCACGAGCATGGAGTCTCGGTTAAGAACCACCCAAAGGGAGTGTACTAGGGTTTAAACCTGCCAGACATGTTCTATCAAGGTTCCCATAATCATCGTTCCATCTTTCGAATATTATCGGAGGAACGAATACTCGTATTCCAAGAATATTCTCAAGAGAAACTCTTATGAGTGTAGTATCGCGTAACAATCGTATCAGAACTGACATCTGAACGACCTCCGCACTACGGTCCTAAAAATAGGCCAAGATGGGTTTGGTAAACTAAGGTCCTTGGCTTCTGCGGCACATGATTGAAAGAATAATGCCTAACCACAAATAACTTGTGTGACATTATTAATTCAACATGACCTCCACCAAGTGAATGGACTCGCAAGTCAATTGGCTAAGGACTACTCCACACCAATCGACAAGACTATGCCATTCTCCTATCCTAGAGTGCACTCGAGTTCGGGTACAGAACTCATCTCACAGATCACCAAAGCAAACAGCAATGTATATCAAGCAATTCACACATTACAATCAATACAGTGATCCCAAATTGTACAAAAATATGTCAGATAAAGAATAATAACATATATCACAACAAGGGTGAAAAGTAGGCAATACCACCAAGGATTCTGGTGAGATCTCCCCAGCAGAGTCGCCACTTTTCTGTAGCGGTGTATTCGTCGCTATATGATCTATCGATTAAATCATAAGCTAGGAGATACATTGAAATTTTCGAGTCGCCACCGCACTTTTATTTATCCAAAGGACTGGCTAAAAAGCGAACAAAAGCCTAAGAAGTTTTACACGTAGAAAACTAATAAAAAGATCAGAGATTCTGGGTAAGGGGTAAATTACGCAATGGGAAGGTGTTAGGCACCCATCACGTCCTAGGTACTCCTAGGGAGCCCTTTTCACACTTGTTGTAAAATATTGTTATTTGTTATGACATAAATATTGTGCAAACATGATTGGGATGATGAGAAAAGAATGTACATTTTTTATTATTTATTGGGTTCGAACGGATGAACCCGTTGCCTACGTACCTTCCATCAAAGGTAAGGATCAGAACGCCGTAGTTCGGCTAAAAGATTTCCAAAAGTGGGTTAGGTTCAATTTTAAACACAAACCCTAGGTCTTACGTTATCCACGGGAGAAAACTCAACCTTATACAAACAACAACGTCCACCATGTGAGAACAGCTTCAACTGGCCAGGGAGGGGTTAACCCTATAATAGGCGAGGAAGACTTACAATTCAATCACTAAAGACAGAAGGTGAGATTAACATCAACCACTAAGATAAATCAAACCTATGGCTCATGCATGAAAAGATTAATGGACAAAGCCAAAACAAGTGAATGAGTGGAGTTATTGATTATGATTATGAAAATGAAGTCAAAGTATGATTAAGATCAATTCAAATAAGTATTATGAAATGGAGTTTTGGAAAAGGTCAAGGACTTGAGTCCAGGTTTTTAGTTAGAAAACATGAAGATGTTTGCACAACACTTATGTCAAGTTTAAAAGATAAAGTGTGAAAAGGTTCTAAGACGTAATGAATGATGAATGGATGAATGGATAGTAAAACTTCTTAGAAGGTTCACTTCTTGAGATCATATAGCAGATGATTCAAGTGTGTCCTTTGGAATAGCAATTAATAATAACAGACAAGCAAAGCAAGCAAAAGCGGATATCGGATGCCAATCAATGGTCTTAAACCAATCTCCTAAAACAAAACTGGATATCAGATGCCACTCAATGGTCTTACACTAATCTCCTCAAACAAAGAAATAAAGAGCGGATACCGGATACCAATAGATGGATTTACACCAGTCTCCTAAAACAGAAATGGATATCAGATGCCACTCAATGGCCTTACACTAATCTCCTCAAAAGGAAAACAGAGATAAAATATGGAAAGTCAACTGCCAATCTATCTGGACTTAGGTTAACTCCACAGTATGGTCCTAGGAAATACCAATGCCACGTCACTGGGACTTACAATGGATCCTCACATACAAGAAACAAAAGCAACAATATGATCACAGGAATGCAAATGCCAACTTACAGGGACTTATAATTGCAACCTCTCACACAAACAGATGAACACACTATGATCACAGGAAAGCAAATGCCAACTTACAGGGACTTATAACTGCAACCTCACACATGAACAGATAAACAAACTATGATCACAGGAAAGCAGATGCCAACTTACAGGGACTTATAACTGCAACCTCACATAAACAAACAGATCAAATTATGATCACAGGATAACAGATGCCAACTTACAGGGACTTATAACTGTATCCTCACATACAAAACCAAACAGATCAAATTATGATCACAGGATGACAGATGCCAACTTACAGGGACTTATAACTGTATCCTCACATACACACAGATAAACAGAAGATATGAGTGACCAATGAGGTCTTACACTCTATCCTTCCATATCACAGGAGCAAATGCCAAAGCAATGGACTTACAATTGTCCTCAATGGGCAAACAACAATGATAGCATCACAAAGATAAATGAGATGATCATGCATTAATGGCAATTGATGATGATGATAAATGCATAGCATACAGGCAAACAAGTGCACATGAAGCAATCAATCAATCAATGAATAGCAAACAACACACTCTATAGCCAAACAATGGGGGCTCACACAAGAGGGTTTGACTTTAACAGTCCACTGTAATAGGTAAGTGTCGCTCTTAACCTGGCCATTGAGGGGCTCAGGTGAAGCAGATGAAAAGGAGATGAGGGGTGTGCCTCATTGCTTCTATCTCAAATCAGAGAGAGCATCAAAGAAAGTGTGGGAGTTCAGAAAGTAGGAACTCTCTCCACATTATTGACTCGATTAGATCTTGGGTATTTATCTCATTGCTTCAACCAGGTACTGGGAGCAAAGAGAGGACACACTGAATAGTGGGGGATAGATTGCTTATCCCTACCTTCCACCAATTGCCTTACTTGAAGGACTTTTCCTGCTTGGGACAAATATAAACAAACACAGGCATTGCCTCTTAAGGAGGACTTCAGACAGTTTGCCCGGTCAAATAACAGACCGGGTCTCCAGACTACATGAAGAAGAAGTAATTATACCTCAAAGCAAATGCTAAAAAGCAAAGCAAGCAAGTTCAAAGAACTTAGGCAACTAAAGTACCTGAAAAAGTCAGACTCATTAGTAAACAAGTCAACAATCAAAATCAAAAGGAAATAACCCAATAGTCAACCACAGAGGGACCAATTGTGCAAGGCACAAAGACTCAAGCATGTGAGTCACCTACAAAACAAAGGTTAGCACATCACATAATTCAACTCAAACAAATATTTGAATGATCCTCAAGGCAATGGTGCTTAACCTGAAACAGATGAACTCAACATAAGCTCAGAAGACCACTAGGACTAGCCTAGGGTCAAAGATGAAAGAAAAAGTCAAGGCAGCAAGAAAAAGTCAACCCAAACCAAATTTAAACATTCAAGAAGCATTCTCAATTGGATTCATAATCATATCATGCATCATGGTCATTTCATATGCAAAAGGATGCAAAGCATGGCAAGAGAAGCATACAAAAGTCAACAGCAAAGACTTCATTCAAAAGTCAACTCAAACATTTTCAAAAATCATGAAATAAATCACACTCAATCCTAACATCTAACATGGCATACATGTCAAATTTCATGGCATTTGGATGAGAGGAAGGCAGTCAAGTAAAATCATGAATTCAAATCAAATTCAAGTAAGCATGGTGAAAGTCAACAAGCATGGGTCAACTTCAAAAAATCATATCAATTTGAAAACAGAAGATAAATGAATGAGATTAACACCAATGCAAAGCTCAAAGAGTCTAGTTATCACATATGAAATTTCATGGACATACAATATGATTTGAGAATTTCACAAAAGATTTGGCAAGGCATAGCACAAAAAGTCAACAAATGACCAAGTATGGAAGAAAATTCTCAATCAAATGGAAAACAGCATGATTAATTCCAAGAAAATTCATACATGAACTAGACATACAAGGGATCATTCATGCAAAATTTGGAGTCATTTGGATGTAGGGAAGTGTGTGAACAAAAATTGTGAAAATGCATGATCATGGTATAGCACCAAATTCAACACATAACTTCAGAAAATCATAACTCTCAATCCACAAGTGATAAATGCACAAACTTTATACCAAAATGAAGGTCAATGTGTCTAGTTTTACCACAAAAAATTTCAAGCTCATTGGATGCAACATGAGAATTTCACAATTGAAATGGCACAATGTATCATTTTGGCATACATGTCAAGAAAATAATTATCAATTAAAAACCAGCCAATGGAAAATTAATTAAAATTCACCATAAAATAGTAGACATCTTTGTGATCATCATGCAAAAAATTTCATAATTTTTGAGTGAAAATTGAATGAGAAATGAATTGTTTAAGTTGAGTGAATAATTGGAACAAGTATGAACAAGAGCATGGTCAAACAAGGTCAACAATGGCATTTGTGTAATATTTGCTTTCATTAAACAAAACGACATCGTTTCGAAGGGACACGGGAAATGTTCCCATTGGCTGTTGCCAATGGAACAGTGAACTTGGCCAATAGCATACGAAATTCTGGGCTCTCATGTACATGAACTAGGGTTTGGCAATGGTTCATGGATTCAACAACATCAAACATCATGGTTCGACCAACACAACAGCATATCATCATCACTCAAATAGGCACGACTCATGAACAGCAAATATCACGCATCATCAGCCAACACCAACATAGTATAATCATGAGATTTTCTGGAAATGATATGGTTTAAACACAGCATTATGGCATTCATGTATTCATCATGGACAAACAATATCAAGTAGACAGCACGGCATTGGCAAACAGCATCATGTAACATCCAACAGCACAAACCATATGAATTTTTTTTGGGAAAATATGTTAGGTTTCATGAACAGCAGCATGGTTTTAGCATTGTATAAACATCACAAACAAACTCAAGCAAACAATGTGGCAGTGGTAATGTTCTTCAATGCAAGCATGTCATACACAATAAAACCAAGACAAACATAAGATTTCTAGGCAGCCTTAGGGTTTAAGCATAACAGCAGCAGGGCATGTGCAGCAACAACATGTATCATGTTTCATCATCATACCAAATTCGAGTAACAATACACAATGACATAGTAAGAACTTCATCATGCAGCATTAAGGTTTTGGCAATGTTCTAGCAAGCATTTAACAAGCATACAACACAGTCACATTGGTTTTTTGAACATGTTCATAAGACTTCAGAAACTGCAGCAGGAATTTAGCAACAGCATGGATTTAGCAGCAATAGCAACATGGTAGTGGCTCATGTAATTAAAACAGACAACAGTAGCCAATATTCATCATCATGTGCTCATCATCATGCAGGCAACTTCAAACAGACACAAGGAACAGCATGGCCAATGGTTGTTCATCAACATTCAAACAAAATAAACAACAGCACACAACAACAAGGATTTAGCAAGCAGCCAACACATCATGGATAGGGATTATGGAAAATATGAGGGCTCATGAACAGCAGGGCATAACAGCATGGTTAGCAGCATGGTATAGCACAGTAGGTTCACAGCAACATTCATCATCGTGCATCAACCACAAAAAATGAACAAACAGCATCCACAACCAACACAACCAAACATCACTCATGTGGACTTTACAAGCAAGCTTAAAGGTTTTTTTCAAACAGAAGGGCATCGTGTTTTCATGCTTATTCAACCAAGCTCATCAACAATATTCAAGTATCAACCAAACAAACAGCATCCCATGAACTCAACTATGAAACAACAACATTATCATCATCAGCTAACAACAAGACAAACAGAATCGTGGGAAAAAAATCTGGGCAGAAAAATGTTTGAACATGAACAGCATAAGACCAACAACCTCATGCAACTTGAAAAATTATTATGCCCAGAAATCAAAATTATGTATGCCAATCTCATCATCATTCATCCAATATCACAAATATGTCAATACATTCCATCAAAACAACTCCAACAATGCAAATCGAGCCAAATCATTTTTGAGCATAAACAATGAAGTTCATTTTTCTCACAGCACACTCAACCATTTAGCATGATATAAACATCAATGAACTCAGCAAGTTAAGACATACATTAATCATGTGATAGTTTGGCAAAGTGAAGGATTCGAAAAAATACCGATGATGAAGCAAGTTGATGATGCAGTGTTGTTTTGGATCCTTTAGCTCGAAACAGGTGCTTTTTTGGCCTTGGAATGGTAGATGGTGAAGTATGTGAGCTCAGCAAGGCATGAAAGTGTTCCAACCACAAATTGCCATTGTTATTTGCTTGAAGATGCAGAATGAAAAAGAGTGGTTACAGCAGGGGAATGGAAGCTGAAAACTCTTCCAAATGTTGCTCAGATGAAGGATTAATGATGGAGGCTTATGGTGTTTTGAGAGTTTTTGGCAAAAAGGTTGCTCGAGCCAAATTGCAATTGAGAGAGAGGAGAGTGTTCTGCTTGGTAGGCTGTGTCCATTAGGGTTGGAAATGCAGAAGAATGCACTTATATTCATCTGTTTAAGCTCACATTATCACATGCTAATCCCAGTTTTTATTTTATGAATCAAAATGCCAATTGCTAATTATGCAAAAGTGAGTAGATGGAGGTGCAAACTGGCTCGAGTTGGGCCTGGCAAACAGCTGCAAATCACCTAAGTAATTGCTGTTTTTGGTTGTTTCATGAATGCTGTCCTTGCTTTGTTTTTTATGAAACCATTTGCCAAATTACTAATTATGTGCAAATGAAGTGGAGGGTGTGAATTGGCACAATTTTGGGCTTATAACCAGGCTGTAGACAGACCACATTGCTGCTGCTTTGATTGTACATATGAAAACTGTACTGGTTTTGCTTCAAATGAATCAAAAATGCATTTTGCCAAGTTTGTATATAAGTGGAAATGGGGGTGTGTGCTGCTGCGAATTGGGCCTGCTACAGGCTGCAAAAAGGACAACATATTTGCTGTTTGTAGTGGTACATGTACTGCTGTACTGATTTTTACTTTTGTGAAGCTTCTTTTGCCAAATTGCCAAATTTGCATTTTGATTCAAAATGATGGGAAAATGGTGGTATGATGATGGTTTTGGGATTGGAACAAGTCATAAATGTGATATGGAACAATTCCCAATTGACCAAATCAAGAAAAAGTCAAAAACTCAAAAAGTCAAAGTTTGGTCAAACTTTGAATTTAAATGCAAAAGGTCCAAAAATGCCATTTTGATTGGTGAGGTTTTAGGTCATGAAATTTATATTTTGGAAAGAGGATGAAAAATGTGGTTTGTAGGAAAAAACCCCACTAAATTTGGCCTTATGGTTTGAGAGTTATGGCTTGTTGAAGTTCAAAAATTGGTGAAAATGATTTGATCATATCTTGACAACCACACATGGGATTTGAGAGTTCTTGGACTTTTTGAAAATGGGAAGACAAGATCTTCAACTTTCATGTTGGGCAAAAATTCATTTGAAGCTTGTATCATGATGCAAGTTTAAGATCAAGAAATTTCCATTTTTGGCAGTTGAAATTACAGGTCCACTTTCTATTTCTGGAAAATTTTCTGATTGGCTTGATTTTCTTCCATGATGAGGTTTGACATGAGATATGAGGCTTATACAAGCATGAATGAACTCCTTCAAATCAATTCTATCCATCAAATCATCTGATTAAATCCACAGTTGACCAAGTTTGACTTTTCTAGGGTTTTGAATGATTGGACCACTTCTGATGAATTCCAAACCCTAATTCCTTGAGACCTTGACTTCAAATGATGTCTCAAGTTGTATGAGCTCTTGATTATTGATCATGGTGCCCAAATTCTGCAAGAATGGCCATCATCCATTGCTTTGACTGATCAATGACTGACTTTGACCTAATTGCTGATGATTACTTTAACTGCAAGCAAAAAGGTTAGACTGACAATATTTTTGTACTTTTTGAATGATAAACATATGAAAGCAAAGATATACAAATGCAAAGTATGCTTGGTGATCAAGAAATCAAACCTACAAGGCAATCTACCCACTAGAAGGGGACAAAGGTATGCATTGATCCTTGAGGTCATGATATGATATGATATGGGCCATGAGGGATCTTAGGGCCCAAAATTGGGGTCTTACAGTAGTCAAGTATTGGAATCAAGTTCCCAACATCACCGTGATGCGCTTGGATAGACCAGCTCATGTGTTTGCAGTTGAAGAAGTGAATGATGACAAGCCTTGGTATTTTGATATCAAGAATTTCCTCCAGAACCAGGTCTACCCGCCTGGGGCATCTGTGAAAGATAGGAAAACTTTGAGAAGGTTGTCAGGCAGTTTCTACCTCAGTGGTGAAGTGATGTATAAGAGGAATTTTGACATGGTTTTGCTCAGATGCATGGATAGACACGAAGCAAACCTGTTGATGACTAAGGTCCATGAGGGTGTATTTGGTACTCATTCCAATGGACATGCCATGGCTAGAAAGATGCTGAGAGCAGGCTACTATTGGCTGACAATGGAGTCTGACTGCTGCAAATATGTGAAGAAATGCCACAAGTGTCAAATTTACGCGGACAGGATTCATATTCCTCTGACACTTCTGAATGTAATTTCATCACCATGGCCTTTCTCTATGTGGGGAATCGACATGATAGGCATGATTGAACCGAAAGCATCCAATGGACACAGGTTTATTCTCGTAGCAATTGACTACTTCACCAAATGGGTTGAAGTCGCATCATATGCGAATGTGACCAGGCAGGTGGTCGTGAAGTTTATCAAGAATCAGCTTATTTTCCGTTATGGTGTGCCAGATAAGATCATTACTGATAATGGATCTAATCTGAATAATAAGATGATGGAAGAGTTGTGCGCTGAATTCGAGATTGCACACCATAACTCCTCTCCTTACAGACCTAAGATGAATGGGGTTGTTGAAGATGCTAACAAGAATATCAAGAAAATTATCCAGAAGATGGTTGTTACGTACAAAGATTGGCATGAGATGCTGCCATTTGCTTTGCATGGGTATCGTACATCTGTCCGCACTTCAACCGGGGCAACCCCTTTCTCTCTTCTTTACGGCATCGAGGCTGTTCTCCCAGTAGAGGTGGAGATCCCATCAATGAGAGTCTTGATGGAAGCCAAGTTGACTGATGCTGAATGGGTTCAGAGTCGTTATGACCAGCTGAATTTGATTGAAGAGAAGTGATTGACTGCCATGTGCCATGGTCAGTTATATTAGCAGAGAATGAAGAAAGCATTCGATAAGAAGGTCAAACCTCGTGTGTTCCGAGAAGGTGACCTCGTGCTCAAGAAAGTTTTGTCTTTCGCGCCCGATTCCAGGGGCAAGTGGACTCCAAACTACGAGGGTCCATATGTTGTTAAGAGAGCCTTTTCAGGCGGAGCTTTGATGCTCACAACAATGGATGGGGAGGATTTCACTCGTCCTGTGAATTCAGATGCAGTCAAGAAATACTTTGCCTAAAAAAAAGTAAATAAAAACAGAATAGCTCGCTAAGTTGGAAACCCGAAAGGGCAGCTTAGGCAAAAATGAGCGTCTCGGTGGAGAACCCGCAAGGGCAATCCAGGCAAAAGTTAGAGACTTGAAAAAAAAGAGAATATTTGCATCCCGCTAGATTGAGTACCTCACCCTGGGGCAATCTAGGCAAAAATTAGGGATTTGGCAA
This sequence comes from Lathyrus oleraceus, assembly GCF_024323335.1. Taxonomy (NCBI): domain Eukaryota; kingdom Viridiplantae; phylum Streptophyta; class Magnoliopsida; order Fabales; family Fabaceae; genus Lathyrus; species Lathyrus oleraceus. The sequence goes on from NC_066580.1 coordinate 409,918,528, forward strand.
GTAACTGCATCCTGACAAGACTTTCTGTTCCACAGTTGTCTTTTCATCAGAGATTCTCGATTCGTCGTCAACTGAAGCTTCGAATACATCGAGATTCAAATTGGTAGAGAAAGGATCATTATATTCAATGTAGCCCTCTTCCAATATATATCACTGATTTCAAATTTGTACAGATCTATGGGGTCTTGCCGTTTGCAGGCTACCACTCCATCAAATCAATTTAAGCTTTTATCCAATTATTTGCACTCTTATTTGTTTCAATTCAACAAATGTTTTGCATGTTTTAATTGATAAAATGTCATTGTTTTAAACAAATAAATTTTTCAAATTGTTGTTTTTAACAAAGTGAACATTCACAATGATGAAAGGATACTTAAGAATTTCTCAGTGCTCTCCCAAGGATGGCATGATTTCCAACAGAATAAGACATTTGTTCATATTCCTGGCATGGTTGTATCCTCTTTATCCAGATTGTTGTTGGGGTTGTTCCCTAAGCAGAGCTTCTGTGGAGATCTTGTTCCCTAAGCAGAGTGTTTGTTAGGACTTCATGGTCCTCTCCAACAATTTTCTCTCCTCAGCATGGGTGCTTTCCTTTTGGAAGATTCAGTGGTGGGTGGGTTGACATCCCGGTACTTCATCACTTTCCTCAGCATAGTCGCTAACAGAATTGTTGATATGATACACTTCATTTATGCTATATCTCCCCATCAGAGTGCTTGTTGAGGTTTTCACCTCTTATTCCTTCAGCAGAGCAGTGATCATTTTCCTTCTCAACGGTTTTTGGCTTCCTCTTGGAAGGTTCAGCATTTGGTGGTTGATCACCAGTTCAACTTCTCATCCCCAGTGGATTCGCCAGTAGATTTGTGGTATGATGGATTGTATCTGTGATGTTTCCCTACAGAATCCCCGCCAGAGTCGGTATCCCCAGTTGGGTCGGTTGGTGATCTATCATCCATAGATTTGGTTGATTTCCTGATGCTTTTGATCCCTAGTAGAGTGGCTTGTTGCAGAATCTACTTGTGCGATCTATTTTTTCCCTCAGTGGGTTTATCCCCAATGGAGTGGCTGACAGTATCCCCGGTAGAGTTGCTTGTGCAGCCAGATTCTACTCGTGTGTTCTTGCTTGTGCAGTGAACTCTTGTTTCCCAGTTGATATTGAGGATCCCCCTGCAGAAACCTCGGGATTTCTCCATTTCCCCAAAAGATTTGTCTTTGTGGCAGTTTCTGCTTGTTGTGAACTTCTGTTCCCCAGTTGGATTGATTGTTGATCCATCACTCAGAGATTTTGTGATTTCTTTGTTATCTCTGACCTCTTTTGCCTCCCAGCAGATCTTTGCTTTTCAGCATGTAGATCTCCGGCAGATTGGCTCTCCAGTTGGATTTCTTGTATTTTCCTCTGGAGGTGTAGTACCGGGCGTTTGTTCCTTGGGCCTGTTTGTGTTAGATATGTCTGTTTTGTCAGCATTCATCAAACATAAATCACGCATATTCATGCATACTTTCAACATTCAGATATTCATGTTGCATTTTTTGCCATATATCTTTTGTTTGTTGTCTCCTGCTAATGGTGATATGGATCTCTCCAGTAGATCTTCCCAAGCAGATGTCGGGTGTCTAATCTCTCAATATAGAGTCAGCCCCATAAGCAGAAAGTGTCCGTCTTTCCTTCTGCAGTTCCCCACTGAGATATATCCTCATGGATGACGGTTTCTTCTGTTTCCTCCCAGCACATGTATGGGGATGGATTTTCCTATTGAGTTATATCCTCATTAGGACGAGTCTTAATTCAGTCTGTCTTTTCGGTTTGATCCTGAATTGGCATTTGTCAACTGTCTCTTGTGCTTCCCTGTGGAATGAATGAATAAATTGCCCAGTAACCGACAATAGTTCATTTTATCCCCAGCGGAATCTTTTGGGCCTCTACCCAGTAACCGGTAGTTATAAGTCCTATGTTCCTTTTCCTCTTGGCGGAATTTGTGGTTATATACCTTTTATTTCCTCAGGAGAGTTGTTGGTTTTCTACCTAGTACTCGGTAGTTGTAAATCCCGTTTACCTTTTTTCCCTTTCGTGGAATAGGTGTTGTGAACATTCGTTGTTCCTCAGCAAGAGCCGTTGGTTTTCTACCCCGTATTCGGTAGTCGTAAATCCTAGTTTTGCTTGCTCCTCAGCAGTTGGTGGTTTGTTATAAACCCTATTTTGTTTCTCGTGTGGAATTGTGATTCTTTCATTCCCACGCGGACGTTTTGGTTTTCTACCCCGTATTCGGTAGATGTAAACCCTATCTTTTTATCCTCATAAGAGTTGGTGGCTACTACCCAGTATTCGGTAGTTGTAAGTCCTATCTCTTTTCCCCTAGCAGAGGTAACCGTTGTGGTTCATTCTGGTTGATGGTGGATTTTGTGGTCTTTTACCCCGTATTCGGTAGTTGTAAATCCTATGTTGTTGTTGTAGCCCTAGTGGAGTCTGGGCTTTCTTGTGGATAATTGCCGGATGCTAGCAATTTTATCCTCAGCCAGAGTTTTGTCTTCTACCCCGTATTCGGTAGTTGTAAACCATAATTTCTCCCCTTTGCAGAGTTAACCTTGTTGTTCATCCTAACCGATGATGGTTACTCGTCGTGTTTATCTTCATTCAATATTCGATGTTGATATTCCTTCCTTGCTTCTGGGTAATTGCCGTGTGCTAGCAATTGTATCCCCAACAAGTCTTCTGGATAATTGTCGGATGCTAGCAATTTTATCCTCAGTGGATCCTTTCACCGTTTGCCAGTGATTTGTTCCCCGGATCATTAATATTTATCAATGCATCCCTGGTGAGTCCTCTTTCATTTACCCTTTTGCTTGGTAATGATTGTTGCTCCCTTTGATCGGTCATCTTTATATACCTAGTTTTGGTAACCCGATGCCCTTCTTTTCGGTGGATTTATCCTTCATTAACCCAGTAACCGGTTGTGGATAATCTTCCATGCGAGTATACTATCCATGTTCTGACGGTAATGGATAATATATCTCATGGACTCTTCAGTCGAAGCCTGTTGTGTTTCCCTAGTCGAGTAAGATTCGTTATTTCCTTTGTGGAATCGAATATTCTTTGTTTCTTGGATAATTGTCGGATGCTTGCAATTTATCCCCTGTGAGTTATCTTTCGTTTACCCTGTTGTTGTTGGTATCGATTGTCTCTCTATCTTCGGTTGACCACCTATTATATACCCAGTAACCGGTATCTCTGGTGTCTCTTCCTTTCGAGTATATTATTCACGCTTTGACGGTAATGAATAATATATCTCTTTCGCTCTTTGGTTGGAATCCTTTGTTGATTTTCCCCAATGGAGTAAGATTCGTATTCTTTGTAGAATCGAATATCCATCCTTTGATAAGTTTGCGTTTTTCTCTCTTCAGGATGATGAGTGTCTTGGCAGTAAAAACCAATTCACGTCTTCGGTAGGTCACCTATTATATACCCAGTAACCGGTATCCCTGGTGTTCCTTCCATGCGAGTATGTTATCTACGTTCTGACGGTAATAGATAATATATCTCATGCGAGTATACTATCCACGTTCTGACGGTAATGGATATTATATCTCATGCGCTCTTTGGGTTTTTTTCTCCCAGCTGAGTAAGATTCGTTTTCCCGTTGCAGAGTCGAATGTCCATCCTATAAGTCGATTTGCTTTTTCAAGCCCTTCTTTCGGATGATGAGTGTTTTGGCATATATACCAATTCACGCTCTGGTCGGTCACCTATTATATACCCAGTAGCCGGTATCCCTGGTGTTCCTTCCTTTCTGCTCCCTATTATGACCTCGGTCCCCTGTGGAGTCAGATTTTCCTGAGTTGATGTACCTTTTTCAGGTCTTTCTCAGATGTTTGGTTGATTGATATCTCTCACCCTTATACCGGTCTTAGATATTCGTTCTTCCTGAGTTTGATACCTAGTAGCCAGTAACACCTCATTTTGTAGTTTTTTCTCCAGGAGAGTCTCTTTGTTAGACGTTCCCTAGTGGAGTTTCCTGTTGTGATTTTTCCCGTTTGCTGTATTGGCGTTTTCCCCAATATATGCATATTTTCCCCGGCAGGGAGATTCTGTGTGAATCTTTTCCCCAGTTTGAGTCCTTTGCTCCCTAGTGAGGTCTCCAGTCTAATTCTTGTTTCCCCTAATTCAGAGTCGTGTCCTGCTCACGCATTCTTTTCTTTTTTCTTATCCCCATGAGAGTCCTGTTAGAGTCTCTGTTCCTGGTGAGTGTATTACTCCGATGGATCGTCTTTTCTTTGTGGACCGGTGTTCCCCACAGAGTTTTGTTTCTTTTGCATTCATACATCTGCATCATGAGGTCTCTTAGGGACCAAAATTTGTCTCATTACTGTTATTTAAGCCCATTCTACCGCGTCGAGATGAAGATTTCTAAACTTCACTTCTCCGGCTAGAATGACCTTAAATAGGGGCATCTGTAAGACCCCGATTTTGTCCCTAAGATCCCTCATGGCATCATATCATATCATTGCATTGCCTCAAGGATCATTGGACACCTTGCTTCCTTCCTTGTGGGTGGGTCATCTTTTTGAGAGTGGTTCTAGACCACCAAGTATGTTTGCATTTGTATATCATTGTTTTTCTTTCTATCACTAACCAAAAGTACAAAAATATGTCATCTAACCTTTGTCTTGCAGATGAAGCATTAACAGGTCAAGGCAATCAAAAGCATTCATTGAGCATTAGATGGTGGTCATTCTTGAGAATTTGGACCCCACAATCATTCACAAGGGTTCATATGAGCTATGATGTCCTTTTGAAGCAAAATCCCAAGTGGTAGAGGCTTGAATCTCATCAGAACATTTCCCAGTCAACTGAAGGCCTAGAAAGTCAACTATAAAGTCAACTGTGGATTTGGAGGTGGGAAGTGATTGGAAATACTTCATTCATGTTCAAACAAGGCTCATTTGACATTTCAAACATTCACATTGAAGAATTTAAAGTCAGGTCAAAACATTCCAAAAATAGAAAATGACCTATAATTTGAATTTGCCAAAAATGGAAAGGTTTTGGACCAACTTCAACTTCATATTACATCATCAAGAAAGCTTCAAATGAACTTTTGCTGAACATGAAATTTGTATATCTTTCTCTCCCATTTCCAAAAAGTCCAAGATCATCAATTTCGCATGTGTAGTTAAGGAGATATGATCAAAACATGGCAAAGTATGCATGGAACTTCAAATGGACATAACTTCTCAACCAAAGCTCCAAAATGAGTGGTTCTTTTTGCTAAATTCTTCTCTTGACCTCTAATTTCCAAATCATGCATCACATTACATAAATTGTCATCACATGATCATTTGGTAATTCATTGGTTTTTTGGGGGAAATTTTAAAATTCAAATTTGGTGCATTATTTGAACATTTTGCTATTGCCATTAGCTCCAAAATTGAATTTTAAGTGAAATTAAAGGGATTTCGTGCACTGTTCACTCATGCACTCCATGCATAAGGGTGAAAGACCAATTTGCACATACACCTCATTTTGGTTAATTTCACTTACCAATTGGCTTAAGCATGATTACAGCATAATTAGCAAAGCATATATAAAGAAAATCATAACTGTTTTCAGGGGTTAGCAACCATTTTTTCAGATCTAGATCAAGAATCTCAAATTTTTCTCTCAAAAATTTCTTCAAAATTCTTCATATCCAAGCACTTTCTCTTGCTTGATTCTGGATCCTGAAGTGTTATTGAGTAGAATTGCACGTGGAATTGAAACAAACAGAGCCACATTGAAGCATGCTCGAAGCTTTGGATATCCATGGTGATTTCAAATTCTGTTGAATGCAAGCACAATTGAGCTTCAATCTTTCCTCCAATCATCCATACAAGCATCATAGAAGAGTTTTGGAGCATCATAAGGCCTGGATAACACGATTCAACGGATCTGCACTTCAAGAGGTCATGAATCGATCTCTCTAATTCTCAAATTTATTATGATATTGTTGTAGATCTAGGTTTGCTGGTAACTCTGAGCTTTGAACCATGAAATTCCATGCACTTTTGAGTTAGTTAGGGTTGATTAAAGTTTCATGCATGATTTTTCCATTGCTCGATTCTCTTTGTGTGTGTTGATTTAAGCTTAGCTATGCATGGATTTGTGATCTATGATGAAGGATATACATGTTTGTGTATGCAATTTTGAGTTCTGGAGATTTTGTTCTTGATGTATGATGATGCATGTTACTGTTCATGAGCGCGCGATGAAGAAGATGATGTTCTTGCTTTGGCCACGCTTTTGATCCTTTAGAGAACGCTTTTTTGCATCTGCATGTGTTAGCTTAGGGCACGCTCATGTATTGGTCCACGTATGCGCTCGCTTGGCAATATGATTCGCTCACGTTCGTTTGACCGCGCCACACAAGCTTTGACCATGCCAGGTCAATAAATGAAATGCATCGTTTCATCACTTGGCGCTTCTTTCATTTAAATGTTGGCCGGGTTCGATCCTTGGCCAGTGCAAAACATTTCAAACGCTTCATGTTTATTCCATTTCCCTCCATTATTCCAATACCTTGCTTTATGTTTTTTTTAATTTTTTCTCATCTTTAAAAAATCATATCTATTTGAATATTGATCCAAAAATTACCAGGTTTTTTGCATTGTGATCCTTATTCTCTCTAGTTTCTTATCATCATGATTTTACAAGTTGTGCTTGGCTGGATAATTTTCTGTGCTAGGATGTTTGAACATATGTCCATATTTGACCTTGCCATGCTTATACCTTTGTGAAATGCTGGTCTTTGATCCAATGAATGTGAAATTTTGCATGCTATAACTAGACACATTGCTTGACATTTTGGTGTTGATTTGGTATTTTTATCAATTGTCATTTCTGTTTTATGATTGTGCTAAGTTGGTGTGACAATTTGTGTCACACCATTGCTTGTTCAACTTGTATGATATGTTTGCCATGCCAAATGATCTCCAATTGTCCTGATTTTTTGTGTGATGCATATTATGAATGTCTTGATTGATCATGAATTTTCTTGGAATTATTTGAATCATTTCTGATTTAATTGAGATTTTTCATTCTGGTTGATCACATTTGAGCTTTAAAATTGCCTTGAACTTCAATTGATCATGAAATGCTTTTGGTTAATGATATTGATGTGAGACCTTTTGGAATGTGTCAAGATGTGATTGAAGTTGATTCATGTTAAATTTCAGCTCCTGTTTTACATTTTTTCTCTATCTTTGACCCTAGGCTTTGACCTAGTGGTTTGTTGCTTACCTTTGAGCTTTGATTTCAGGTTGAGCATCCAAGTTACATGGTTAATGATGCTTCATCATTTGAGCATTGATGCTTGCCTTTGATTACTAATCTTTATGTGTTTTGTAGGTTGATGTTGACTCATTTGATTTTGACTTTTGGCTTACACATTTTGTACATTGGGATTGTTGGTTGCTTATTGACTGTTGTTTGATTGTCTGAGTTTTGTACTGATTTGTTTGATATTTCCACAGGTACATAAGTTGCTTTAAGTTCATTGTGAACTTTGCTTTGCTTGGTTGCTTAACCACTTAGGTATAATTTCTAATCTTCATGTAGTCTGGAAGACCTACTGTTATTGGTAGGCACCTGTCTGAAGTTCTCCTTAAGAGGCAATGCTTGTGATTGTTTACTCTTTGTGCCAAGCAGGAAAAGTCCTCTTATGAGGCAATTGGCAGATAAAAGAGATGTGTAATCCATCTCCTGCTACTCAGTGTGTCATCCACTTTGCTCACACAATGTGTTGATGCATTGTGGATAATAACCCAAGATCTTATAGAGTCTATTTGTGGAGAAGGGTTCCAACTTTCTGAACTCCCACACCTTCCATTGTTTAAAGCTCTCCCTGACCAGGGATAAGAGCTATGAGGCACACCCCTCATCTCCATTTCATCTGCTTCACCCTAACTCTCAATGTTAGGGTTAAGAGCACAAAATACCCCATTCCAGTTGGCTGTAAAGCCTAACCTTGCTTGAGCCTAATTGATTGTATATAGTGTGTGCTAACTGACTTGATTGTCTGCTTACTTGATTCATCTGTGCATATTTGCTTGAGTGTGCCTTTGTGCATTTATCATCATCACTTGTATATCATTTCATAAACTTTGCTTTGTAGCATTTTGTTTTGTCCATTGAGGAGGCAAGCATAAGTCCATTAATTGGCAGTTGTTCCCATGATATGGTAGGAGACTAGTATAAGTCCACTGATTGGCATCTGGTATCCATGTTTGTTTTTGTTTTGTGAGGCTAGTATAAGTCCATTGATTGGCATCTGGTATCATTGTTTTCTTTGCTTTAGGAGATTGGAATAAGTCCATTGATTGGCATCCGGTATCCACTTTGTTTTGTGAGATCAGTATAAGTCCATTGATTGGCATCCGGTATCCACTTTGTTTTGTGAGATCAGTATAAGTCCATTGATTGGCATCTGGTATCATTGTTTTGTTTTAGGAGATTGGTGTAAGTCCATTGATTGGCATCCGGTATCCATATTTTTTGTTGTTTTGTGAGATTGGTGTAAGTCCATTGATTGGCATCCGGTATCCATTTATGTTGTTTATCTGTTATTTGCATTGTTGCCTATTCCAAAGGAATCACTTGAATCATCTACATATGATTTCAAAAGGTGAACATCTAAGAAGTTTTACTCCCTCACCCTCCCACCTTTTTGTTTCTTTAAACCTCCATGTACATGTGAATCCAAAAACTTGAAAGCTATTGTGCAAACATTTTCATTTCTTGTCAAATTAGAAACCTAGGCCTTAAGCCTCTGACTTTTTCAAACTCCATTTCATAATACTTCTTTGAATTGAATTCTAATCATACTTTGACCATCTTTTGTGAATAATCCTAATTGGTTAATTTCACTCATTCAATTGTTTTGTGGCTTTGTCCATTCTTGATAGGTTTTCATACATTAGCCATAGGTTTGATTTATCCTAGTTGGTTGATGTTAATCTCACCTTTTGTCCTTAGTGATTGAATTGTAAGACTTCCTTGCTTATTATAGGGTTAACCCCTCACTAGCAAGTTGAAGCTTTTCTCACATGGTGGACTTGTTGTTTGTATAAGGTTGAGTTTTCTCCCGTGGATAACGAAAGACCTTAGGGCTTTTGTTTAAAATGAACCCACTCATATTTTGGAAATCTTTTAGCCGAACTACGGCGTTTTGATCCTTACCTTCCATGGAAAGGTACGTAGGCAACGGGTTCATCCGTTCAAACACAAAAATAATAAAACTTGTATATTCTTTTCTCATCCCTTCAATCCATGTTTGCACAATAAATATTTCATAAACAAATAACATTTCGTACAACAAGTGTGAAAAGGGCTCCCTAGGAGTACCTAGGACGTTTTGGGTGCCTAACACCTTCCCATTGCGTAATTAACCCCTTACCTAGATCTCTGATCTTTTCATTAGTTTTCTATGTGTAAAACTTCTTAGGCTTTTGTTCGCTTTTTAGCCATTCCTTTGGATAAATAAAAGTGCGGTGGCGACTCGATTCTTTGTATGCTTTGCTTTTGATTTAGTCAATAAATCATAAAGTGACGAATACACCGCTACAGAGGCAGCCTATGAGAGGGAAGTAAAAAGACTTCGCGCATCTTATCTTCCTGTGTCCCGAGCTTTAGATAATTGTTTCTAGGGATCCATAGGATGATTATTTTCCTTTGCTCTTGTATATTATTTGATTAACAATGTTGTACTTCTTTTCCTTGATATTATTTGATGAGATATTTTCATATGCGATAAATGTTAAATGATTCCATAATTTGCAAATAAAACCCTAGAGTTCCTTTGAAATATAAAAATAAATCATATGCACGAGCATTGCATGCATCATGTGCATAAGCAGGTTTTGTTTCCGGTCTCTTGTCCTGTGGTCTAACTCCGTGTTCTTCATTTATTTTGAAGACAAGCTGACTCACCGGTACTACACCAGAGCCAACACTTCAAGACTGATGGATCATCTAGAACAAGAGAACCGTGAACTCAAAGAGGAAGTGGCTAGATTGAGCACTTTGATGGAATCATTCTTGGCTGCCCATAGCCAGTCTTCTCCGACGCCTTCAACTCCTCCCCAGAGGACAGTCATCTCTGAGATTGTCTCCTCAACTGTGCTTGCAGCCAGTGCACACTTTGCTCCAACAGCCATGCCAGCCGGATTCCCGTGGGGGATGCCTCCTAATTTCATGCCTGAGGGTCCTGCTCCGACTTTTGCTTCTATGCCGGCATCTAGCCCGGTCCTTGCTGTTCCCCCTTCTGTCGTGCATACCATGCCCAGGGTAGACGACACCATCTATCATTCTGAGCCATCTGAAGGCCCAGATGTCTATGAGAAGATGGACGCTATGAACGATCAATTTCTTGAGCTTCTCAAGGAATTGAAGACTCTTAGAGTAAAGGATCTCTTCGGCAAGTCTGCTGCCGAACTGTGCTTGGTTCCCAATGTGAAGATTCCTATGAAATTCAAGGTCCATGACTTTGAAAAATACAATGGAAATACTTGTCCTCTCAACCACCTGGTCATGTATGCCAGGAAGATGTCAACTCAGACCGATAACGATCAATTGCTCATCCACTACTTTCAGGACAATCTGTCCGGTGCCGCTCTACGTTGGTACATGGGACTAGACAGTGTGAACATCTGATCCTTCAACGACCTTGGCGAGGCCTTCGTCAAGCAATACAAGTACAACATGGATATGGATCCCGATAGAGATCAGCTAAGGGCCATGTCCTAGAAGGATAAGGAAACATTTAAAGAGTATGTCCAGAGGTGGCGAGAGGTGGCAGCACAGATCGTGCCTCTGCTAGAAGAGAAGGAAATGACCAAGATCTTACTGAAGACCTTAAGTTCATTCTATTATGAGCGGATGATTGCTAGCGCTCCTTCTGACTTCACCGAGATGGTGAATATGGGGATGCGTTTAGAAGAATGGGTTAGAGAAGGACGTCTAACCAGGGAAGAAGGCTCTTCTGCCAAACGTTGTGGGGCGTTTGCAAAGAAGAAAGATGGAGAGGCACATGTTGTGACCTCCCATATGAAACCAAGAAGACCCTCGATGAGGAGGAAGACCGTGCGTCCCGCCGGTAACCAGCATCTGGTGGATCATATAGCCCCTGTTTTTAAAGACAATCAACAGTACCAGCAACATAGCAACAATCAACAACACCCTCAGCAATATCAACAACAACAACACCATCTGCAACAGCAGGCCTACCAGCCTCGAAACAGTAATCAAACCAGCACGAGTTACGAGAGGAAAAAGGTCACTTTTTATCCTATTCCAATGACGTACGCAGAATTATATCCCTCTTTGATAGAGAGGAAATTGCTTACTTCGAGAGACCCACCGGCTATACCGGCTAACCCCCAGTGGTGGTATAAGCCCGAGTTACATTGTGTTTATCATTCTGGTGCTCCCGGCCACGACGTGGAGAATTGTTACCCTTTGAAGACCAAGGTTCAAGACCTTGTGAGGTGTGGCATTCTGTGTTTTGAGGACGTAGGTCCAAATGTGAAGAAGAACCCATTGCCTGAGCATGGGAAATCTGTCAACATGGTCCAGGGCTGCCATGGCAAGTACAAAGTCAAATATGTTAGTCATATTCGACAATCTCTGGTTGAGATGCATCGTCTGCTATGCGATTACAGTCATTATGAGCACGACCATGATAGATGCCGAGTATGCTCTATTAACCGATTGGGTTGTCGCCAGGTGAGCAAGGATATTCAGGAAATGGTGGATGAAGGAGTCATTGAGATTCTTCAGAATAGGAATGTTGACGAAGATGAGCCTGAGGTCAACGTAATTTCCCCGGTATTCCGGATGCCCGAGCCTATTACCATTAAGTATGATGGTAGCAAGCAGAAGGTTTCTCCTGTTCTTATCATTAAGCCTGCCGGTCCTGTACCGTACTCTTATGAAAAAGCAATCCCCTTTCGTTACAACGCTATTGCTGTAGAAGATGGGAAAGAAGTGTCTTTGCCTTCTTCCTCTGTTGTTAATATCACGGATGTAAGTGGTCTAACACGTAGTGGTCGTGTATTTTCAGCACCACCAAAGCCCCAGGCTAAGGCTGATTTTGTTGAACGCCCGATTGGGAATGATGTGTGCACTCCGAATCCGACACCTGTTGCTAAGTCCTCCTCTACATTGATAACTCCTACTTCTGTTGGCCCAAGCGGCAATGTGAAAGAAGATTGTGATGAGATGCTAAGGCTCATCAAGAGAAGTGAGTACAATGTTGTAGACCAGCTTCTACAAACGCCATCCAAGATATCGATGTTATCTTTGCTCTTGAATTCAGAACCACATAGAGAGGCACTGCAGAAGGTTTTGGATGTGGCATATGTAGATCACGATGTCATAATAGAACAGTTCGATAGCATTGTTGCAAACATTACTGCTTGTAACAATTTGAGTTTCTGTGACTCTGATCTCCCTGAGGAGGGAAGAGACCAAAACTTGGCTTTACATATTTCCATGAACTATAGAAACGACGCCATATCCAATGTGTTGGTGGACACTGGTTCATCACTAAATGTACTGCCAAAAACCACTCTTACAAAACTGTCTTATCAAGGGCCTCCCATGAGGCAATGTGGAGTTGTTGTGAAAGCTTTCGATGGGTCGCGTAAAACAGTGATTGGGGAAGTTGATCTCCCAATCAAGATTGGACCGAGTGATTTCCAGATTACCTTCCAGGTTATGGATATTCGCCCATCGTATAGCTGTCTCTTAGGCAGACCATGGATTCACGAGACGGGCGCCGTGACATCCACCCTACACCAGAAACTGAAGTTTGTGAAAAATAAGAAGCTGGTGGTGGTATGGGGAGAAAAGGCTCTCCTGGTTAGACACTTGTCTTCCTTCTCATATATAGATGCTGAGGATGAAGTTGGAACTCCTTTCCAAGCTTTATCTATTGCTGAGCCTACTGAGAAGAGAGCTCCTTCATTTGCTTCCTATAGAGATGCAAAGTGTAGCACCTCAAATTTGCACCCTACTTTTTGTACATTCATTTCATATTAGGTCATAACATAACATAGGCCACTGCATAACATTGCATTGTCCGTTTGCCCAAGTGCAAGTTCAGCTGACCAATTGGGTCAAACTGGTCAGGAGAATCAGTCAAACAAGCAAGCATGTGATATTTTCATTGGGACAAAGCCTTAGGGTTGATTTATCAAGTTCATATGGTCTAAGGATCATTTTGAAGTGGTTTGGCCCAAAGATTGGATGATCAAAGCTCAACTGTCAGGCTGAATTTCATTTGGAACCATAGAAAGTCAACTGTGGTCAACTGTGGTCAACTGAGCCTGATTTAATGGATTTGGAGGAGGGAGAGGGTTGGATATATTTCATTCATGTTGAAACAAGTTTCATTTGACATTTCAAACATCAAGAATGAAGAAAATAAAGTCAGGAGAAAACTTTCCAAAAATAGGAAGTGACTTGTAATTGAAAACTGCCAAAAATGGAAACTTTTTCTCCTCAAAATAACTTCATCATACAAGCTTCAAATGGAATTTTGTCCAACATGAAAGTTGAAGATCTTGATCTCACCATTCCAAAAAGTCCAAAAAACTTGAAATTCCCATGTGTGGTTAGCAAGATATGGTCCACTCATTTTCAGAAAATGCCCGAAATCAAAGTGGCATAACTCTCACATGGAGTGGCCAAATTGGATGGTTTTTCTTTGAGCAAACCACATTTGACATGTACTATCATAATCCATCATCACATTTCATGAAAACTCATCACATAAAAAGTCCATTTTTCAAGTGATTTAATTTTAAAAAGTGGAGGGAAAAAGTGATTTTGAGAAATATTCATGGTTTACACATAATTTCACTTGCATTGGCTTACAAACATCATTTGAAACCTGCTCCAAAAGATATTTTTGAGTGAATTTGAAGGAAAATTCATGCACTATTCACCATGCATTTTCATGCATAGGGTGAAAACTCAATTTGCCAAAATACTCCGTAATTCATTCATTTCATTAACATTTGGCTTAAGTGTGATTAGAGAGTGATTAGTAGAGCATATATATACTCTAATCATAACAGAATTTGAGAGGTTAATCACTTTTTCACCATTTTTGGATCTTGAAACTTTTTTCCCTCCAAATTTTCTCTCAATCAAAACTTGAAAATTATCCACATAGCATAGCATTTTTCTTCCATATTCTGGTTTATTGAGTGTAGTGGATGAAGAATCAAGCATTGGATCATCAAATTCGAGCAAAATTTGTGTACATTTCAAGCAAACTCATGAAGATGGAAGTGGAAAATTAATCAAGATCTAGTTCGTTTCAAGCTTCAATTCACACATAAAGCTTCAAGTTATCATCTCAGGAGCTGATTTGGATCATTTAAAGCCTTGTATCGTGCACATTTAGGGACTGCTCTTCAAGAGGTTCAGTTTTCGAATCTCTCAATTCTTAATTCCATTAACATGTTTAGATAGAGTTTTTCATGCTGATTAATCTGATATAAAATTCGTGCGAAATGGATAAAAAATGAATGAGTTATGCTTGCTTAAAGTTTGACATGTCCAAATGTTTTTGCTCGGATCTCTTAATCCATGGATTGTTAGGTTTAGATATTGATTGATCTGTAATCTACATTGAAAGAGCTTTCTGTTGATGTATGCATCTCAAAATTCTGGAAAATTTTCTGAACACAGCTCCGCCGTCTTCGCGAAGAAGATGGTGGAAACCACCGCTGGCCATACGCGTATCACTATGCGCCATACGCGTATCACTGTGCGCCATACGCGTATCACTATGCGCCATACGCGTATCACTGAGCCACCACTGGCCATACGCGTATCACTGTGCACCATACGCGTATCACCTGCAGCATGTTTTCAAACTTAAATCCATTTTATTTTTCCCTCCAATTTCCATATGCATTGTTTACCAAACTTCAAAAATTCATAAGTTCTTCATTTTTTGTCCAAATTTGATGAGACTTTTTGCATTATTCTCCTTGTGATGTGTAGTTTTTATGGTGATTTTTAATATTTTTGTGCACGTGTGGAAAAATAAATTGCCTAGGGATTGTTTGAATGTATCGTTTGTGTACCATGCTCACCATATCATTCATAAAATGATGATGCTTTCAAATAAATGGATGAAAATTTTTGTGCTTGTTCTGGACATCTTAATGGTGATATTCTTGTAGAGTTTATGATTTTTGGATACTTGGTGAGGGAGATATGAATTTTTGAATTAAGGTGTGACAATTTGTGTCACACCAAGCTAGGTCAACTTCATGATTTTATTTAAAATGCTTAGGGATGTTGATTTGAGCTGAAATTTTGCATGAATGATCATTGATATGTCAAGATTACATGTGATTTTTTCTGGAATTTGTGATGGAGTTTTCTAATTGATTGATAATTTTCTTCACTGTATGCTCATTTGGTAACATTGTGTGATACATGTTGGCATTTTGCTTGTGAAATTCTCATAGTGTATTGGATGAAGATGGAATTTGACATGAGCATTTTAGAGACATTGTAGGACATCATGGTTTTGATCCCATTCATTTCTCAATTGTTGTCACTGTTTTGTGATTTTTGGAAGTTGATGCTTATGTTGATGTCTTGAATTGGCTTGTGTAAATGTGTCTGGACTTCTTGATTTTCATTGACCTACTTTCTTTTGTCCAATTGAGATGAAAATTGACATGCTACTTGTTGATTGTGTCCTGTTTAGGTGTGAATTATTTGAGGATTTTTGGAATTGTTTTGGTGTGCTTTTGAGTGAGATAGTTCTGTTTGGGTCTTTGGGTGTTGCAAATTGCATGTTTGATGTTAAAATGTGCATGAAATGATAATGGTGAATGGTATGAGCATGGGACCAATTGCATTTGCTTTTAATTTGTTTGAATTTGATTTTAGTGTAGAATCACTTGCTGTTTAGATTTTTTTCTCCCCTTTGGACCCTAGGCTTGGCCTAGTGGTCTTGTTTCTCACATTTGGTTTGACTTTTCAGGATGAAATGCACAATGCTTAAGGAGATTGCTTCAAGTCAATTAAATTGAGATTGTTTGATGTTGTCTACTAACTTGACTTTGTGTTGTAGGGATTGATGCTTGAGCTTAGGCTTATGGCTTGCACTTGTGTGCATTAACTTGTGTTGCTTTGTACAGAATAACTGATTAACAATTTGCTGTTTACTATTGGTTTGTCTGAGTACTGATGATACTTGATTGATTTCAGGTACATTAAGTCGCTCATAGTTCTTTAAGAACTTGCTTGCAGCTGCTTGGTTTTTAAACCACTTGAGGTAGGACTTCTATTCTCCATGTAGTCTGGAAGACCTGGCCTGTTACTTGGCCAGGCAACTGTCTGAAGTCCTCCTTAAGAGGCGATGTTTGTGGTTGTTTACATTTTGTGCCAAGCAGGTGAAGACCTCTATGAGGCAATTGGTGGATCAAAGGGATATGCAATCTATCCCCCACTATTCTGTTGAGTCGTCCCTCTGCTCACACGGCTGTGTGTTGATGCATTGGGACACAAACCCAAGATCTTGTGCTGTTGCACAATCGAGTCAGAGTCTTGAGCGTAGAAGGGTCCCTCCATTCTGGACCCACGCTCCTTTGTCTGAAGCTCTCCCTGGTCAGGGATAAGAGCTCTGAAGTCTAATTTTCACTCACCTTTCATCTGCTTCACCTTAGCCCCGCAATGGCAAGGTTAAGAGCGAATACTACCCATGTACAGATGGCTTGCCTTTGTAGCCTTACCCCTTGTTTGAGCCTCACTTGTGTGCATATAGTGTGTGCTGTGCTGTTTGTGATTGATTTGCTATTACTTGTGAAAAGGATAGGCTGGCTCCCTGTGCCAGTTAGCTAGAAACCTTGACTTAGGGACAACTTTGCATGATAACAGCTAGGCTCGAGTCGTAGTCTCCCTAGTTGTGTCTCCCTCTGTCATCTGGTTAGGCTAGTCCTGTGTCCCTTCGTAGGGGAACTACGTCGCCCTGATCCTCATACCAGATGAGGTACGTAGGCAGGAGATGAGCAGATCTCTCCGGGCGCCTGTGTCTTTGTTTTGTGTTGTTGTGTGCTTGGAAGCTGATGTAAGTCCATCGAGTGGCGTTCGGGTTCCAGTGTTGGTGTGTATTTTGGTTCGGATGCTGATGTAAGCCCAGTGATTGGCATTCAGGCTCCACGTTTGCCTTTGCCTGTGTTTGTTTGTGTGCGTGTTAGCCGAGCTACGAATGCTCTGATTCTTCTTCGTCCAAGAAGATACGTATGCATAGGATGCGACATCCTAGAGAGCATGTTTTCCCCCAGTCGAACTACTTTGACTCTGATGTCTATGCTTGATAGACTAAGTAGGCCCAGGATGCGACATCCTGCCGAGTCAGTCTTGTTTGTTTCTTGTGTCTCTTTCAGCCAGTGTGTGTGTGTGTTTGAGCAGTGTTGTAGCAACCATTTTCCTTCCTTTTGTGCGTGGATCCCGTCGAGTACGACGGATGCGTAGGGGTGCTAATACCTTCCCTTCGCATAACCGACTCCCGATCCCATTCTCTTTGGTCGCGAGACCATGTCCTTTCCAGGTTTACTCTGAGCGTTTCCTTTCCCTCTTTTGGGATAAATAACGCACGGTGGCGGCTCTGTTGTTCTTGTTTTCCCGCCGGTTTTTTCGCGTAATGCGACAGTTGGCGACTCTGCTGGGGATGATAGCGAAGTTGACCTGTGCTGGTCCATCTTCCCTAAGCGAGTCTCTCCTAGCGCTCTCTAGGTTAGGGCTTTGGTTGCTTTTTGCTGTGTTATTTATTGCATTCATTGTTTATTGTTTGCATGTATTGTTTGCATTAATGTTTGCATTCATTCATATTCATCTGCTGTGCTGGCTGTGCTTCTCTGTTTGGGGTGGGAATTACTCGAGGTAAAAGGCCCAATACCCAGGCTATGAGTGCAATCTAGGAAACCTAGGAATAGAGTGATTCATGGGAAGCGGGTGGTATGCGCCACTTAGCGGAACATTGACATCACGAGCAGTTCAGATTCTGATGGGGTATCATCGGTGCATACATCTGGTGTGCACAGGATGATATTCTTGAAAGGGTTGTTTATCCTGCGTTTCTCTCGACCTTACCCTGGCCTAGATGACACCCGTGAGTGGGAGGGGATGATTATTATAGGTACTGTTGCTGACTTGTTGGTGACTGGTTGGTGACTCTTGGTACTGATGATGATGGTGAATTATGGACATTTATTTCTGGGACGCCGGAGTTCTGTCCGTGGTTTATCAGCGGGTTCCGTTTATTTCGAATCCCCGGGTTGAATTTGAGAGTACCTGTTCAGAGGATCTGGTTGTCATCCGTTCAGTGGATGTTCCTGTGATGATAATGATGTAATCTCCAGTTCCGTTTATTACGGAACTCCCCAAGTCGGATTTATGGTGACTCAGTTGTCTGTGACTGGTTCAGAGAATGGGTCTTCAGTTGATTTGGTGGCACAGTGACTTGCATTCATGCATTTGCATCATCCCATTTCGCATTCATCTGCATTCAACCCATGTCTGTCCGTACTCAGGGTCCACTTTTTATTAAGATTCTGGTTGAGAGACATCCAGATGTCGGATTGTTATCGATGAAAAATTATCTGGCTCTGTGATGCTAGAATCGGAGGACAGAATATTCCTAGTACGGACAGACATTGCATGTGTGAGTCATACTAACCCATTTGCTGTTTTGTAGGTGTCAACCGGTGCGCATAGCTCGTTTGCTCAGATACCCTGCTAGAAGCAACAAATCCAAACCGATGGATCCTCCCAACGCCGACATTCTCGAGCTGAAGGAGATGGTGAGGGATTTGTTCAGTATTGTGCAAGGGCTTGCCTTGGGGCAGAAAGCCATGGCTGAGAGATTGGAAAAGATTGAGAAGTGGATGATCAAGGAGAAAGTTCAGGGAAAAGCTCCATCATCCGAAGTGACAAATCCCTCTGACTCTGTAGCCAAGAAACCCTCTGACAGTGGTCCGTTCAAGAAGGAGGTTGAGTCAGTTGGTATGCCGGTAAAAAGGGAACGCAGTCAGGATCGTTATCACCCTTATGCTGCCACTGTAACCACTCCTGTTGGTAATCCACTTGTACCAACGCAACAACTACCACCTCAACAGAAGGCACCGAGAGCTAGGAGCCAGGTGAAGAAGAAAAAGGAGGAGCGTCAGTTCGAGGAACCACCTGTGACCTACACCCTTTTGTTCAGGAGATTGAGGGATTTGGGGTTAGTCCGACCAAGGATTTTGATTCCCATAGCACAACAGAAGAGGCCCGCACACTATGATGAGAATGCCAGTTGCGAGTTCCATTCTGAGGCACCCGGGCACAATGTTGAGGGTTGTAGGGCTTTCAAGCATGTCGTCCAGGACATGGTGGACTCAAAGATCATCAGCTTGGCACAGATCATGGATGGGGATGTCAACCCTGTACCCAGGAAGGGTCCTGTAAAGAGGAAGATGGTGAAAAAGGTCATGAAAGGAATAGAGATGACTGAGGGAGATCAGTTAAAGGTTCCCATGGCTGTGGTCCCAAAACCTCTGATGCAGGATGGAGCTTTCCCTGTTGTTGATAATTGTTGTGCGGCCGTTGCCACAGAGGGGTGTGCATTGATGAGAGATACAACCCAGAAGATGGTGGAAATGGATAGTGAAAAAGTTGAAACACCCAGTCAAGCAATTGAAACCATCAAGGTAGAGAATGCTGTTGTTATTGGGAACGAGAAGACGCTGTCCATTTCTTCTTATAAGCAAGCTCTAGAGGTGGTGAAGAACAAAGAGGCCCGAGGTTGGGGAAGGATTATTGACATAGTGGTAAAGGCAGACATGTTCGGGATTGGTTATCCAGATCAAGAGTCGTCTAGACCAAACAGAGGACGTCGTCCGCCGTACATCTTCGTCAGTGCAGGAATGCTGAATTCTGATCATGCTTGTTCAGTGAGTGAAGAGATCGACCGCGAACGCGAGCTAGAGCTGTGGATAAAGTCATGCGTACCAGGCGACTGGAAGGCCTCCAAAAGCATCACTGTCGCTCATCCGGAAGTATAGTATTTCTGTGGTTTAATTTTGTTCGCATGAAAGCCATACGTTTTGCCCGAAACGTACTGGTCCATTGTAAGGGTCACCTCGTGTGTCTCATTTTGCAACATTTTGCATCAGTAATAAATGGATGTTTTTGTGATCAAAAGCGGTGTTCCCTGTTTTTCATTTTTTGCAGTTTTAAAAAATAAAAATGGCAATGTTTTTCGTTTTTCTTTTGAACTTGTCTCGTTCCAACCACGAAAGTGATTACCCTCCTGATCTCATCGATAACAATTTGGTTACACATCTATATGACTTCGACAATCCAAGCTATCATGCCGAAGAAGAAGGCGAAGAAGATTGTGATCTGCTGGAATTAGCCAGGTTGTTGAAACAAGAGGAGAAGGTGATTCAATCACACGAGGAGCGAGTCAAGATGGTAATCCCAAGTACCGCCGAGGTTAGAAGGGAAATGAAAGTTGAGGCCGCTTCAGAGGCAAGTCACGAACAGAATGGTAGCCCTGTTGAAAGGGCAGGTTGATGTCTTCACCTGGTTGCATCAAGGTACGCCAGGGTGGAATACCCATGTTGTGGGGCACGAGCTACCATCGAGAGAAGACTATCCTCTAGTGAAGAAGAGGGTCGGTGCCACGGATCAAAGGGCTACGGTGACTTTGTTTCATGATATGACTCATCGTGAAAGCGAATGCCATGTTGATGACATGATGACAAAGTACCAAGCAGAAGAGGGGCACCCGGTGGACTTGATCAAGTTGTTTGACCGGTTGAGATAACTCATACTGTTGAGTCTAAGTCAGTGCACTTATGGAGTGCTGTCCGGTGAGCTGCCGAGGCTTGTTGTGGGCAAATCAGAGGAATCGAGGTCGATCCTGCGAAAAAAAAAGAAGAAAAAAAAACAGAGAAAAAAAAAACAATACAAGAAACGCCTGAGCCGAAAAAAAAAAAGAAATCAAATGGTCAGGTGGAATGATGACTGCCAAGGGGCATGGAAAAATGAAAAAAGAATAAGTTGCAGGAACCTCCGATTCTAATGCCTCTCGTGGAAGGAATAAATGTTGATTTGGTACTTGACAGCCCTCAAGGGGTCTAGGAGGTGTGTGGTGGGTCAGCATGACTAGTCTTGTCGAAAAGAGCATGCAATTTACCTAAGCAAAAAGTTTATCGACTGTGAAACAATACACTCACTGTTCGAGAAAACTTGATGTACTTTGGCATAGGCTGCTCGCCGACTGAGACAGTATGCTGGTTCATACCACCTGGTGGATGTCCAAAATGGATCTGATCAAGTATGTGCTTGAGAAGTCAGCATGGACCGGACGGGTTGCGAGAGGGCAAATGGTGTCGACTGAATCCGATATTCAGTATACCTCCCAGAAAGCAATCAAGAAGAGGGTAGTGTATGGTTATCTCGCCCAACAACCCCTCGATGACTCTCAACCAAGGAAGTTTGAAGTCCCTGATGAGGACATCTCGAGGTACTCAAATCGAAAGATTGAGAGTGACCGATCCCGGAGGAGGGGCCTGACCCTGAATCCGAACGGATTTTGATGTCTGATGGGGAAAGTTTAAAGTGAATGAGTTAGTACTTCCCCGATAACATTTGAACGCACCAACGATGGTGGCTGAGCACGAAGTTGGTATCCTGAATGTCGTGCTTCGATACGTGCATCTACTGGGGCAACATCTTTCTCACTCGGGTCTGGGATGAAAGTTGTACTATCATTTGAGACCCATGTTTCGTCATGGAGTCCCGTTGGACGTAGACTTGAAAAGGATGAGTGGATGAGGACTCGGTATAACGCGTTGAGCCTGACTGAGGAAGAGAGGCTGACAGTTACTTGTCATGGGGCAGTTGTACCCAGTAAATGAAGCGTGTTGTTGACCGAGAAGTGTGACCTCGTGCGTACCACGTGGAAGAGTTGGTGTTGAAAAGGATCCTTCCTCCTCAAGACGATCATGGGGCAGATGGACAAACAGTTATGAATGTCCATTCGTGGTCAAGAAGGTTCCCTATGACAGAGCCTTGTTGTTGACAACCACGGATGACAAAGACTTTCCATTCCCTGTGAATGCGGACGCAGTTAGAAAATACTTCGTGAAAGAGACCCGCTGGACAAAAAGAATAAGAGTCCAGGCAAAAAAGGGCATCCCGGCGAACCAAGAAAAAGGAGAAAAGGTTCGGGCAAAAGTTAGGGATAATGAAAAAACTGTACACCCGGCAAGTCGAAAACCCCACAAGGGCGGCTTGGGCAAAAAAGGGTATCCCGGTGGACTGAAACCCGAAAGGGCGGTCCGGCCAAAAGAGGGAAGGAAACAAACAATTGCGTCTAGCATGATCGTTGGTGCTTTGGTTAAGACATCATGGCTAGTCTCCGACAGAGACCGATTGGAAGCGTCTTGTTCAGAAGGCCGAAAGTGCGGAAAGTCTTGAGGACATATGAGGTGTAACCGAGTTGGAACCCGATGAGATCACGGTTTCACATTGCCATTAGGATAGATTTTGTCCTTTTGTGTGCAATCACCTCTTTCCAGGGTTTGCTTCCTGTGTATTGCTCAGTTCTGAGCCACCTTTTTGCGTTTCAGTCAATAAAATGCGTATTCAGTCAAATAGTTTTGTTTTTGTTTTCATTACCGCTTTGATTACGAAAACATCCGTTTATTTTGATAAGAATATTTGCATTTTGAAACATAGAGGTCCCTTCCGATGCATGCTTATAAGATTGAAATCTGGAAATCTTATTCGGAAGTTTGAGCGACCAAGATGTTGAAACATGGGGCACGCCTGGGGCACGATTTTATCTGACAATCTCTTGTGCAGGTGCTGTTAGATATCTTCATTCGCTGGCAAGTAGTGATATGAAGCCTGTTGACAGAAGATCCCCACAGAGTCCAACCAGGGGCAAGGGATAGACGAATAGTGAAAGGACGGTGAAGGATTACGACGACGATCCTGGAAAGTTAATCAAGAAGACTCTTCAAAGTCTAAGGACTGGAAAGTTTGTATGAATCCCAGGAATTTGATCTTCGTGGGATGAATCAGAAAAGTCCAGATGAGCCTGGGAGTTCTCAGAAGTGGAAAGCTGACACTGTGGGTGGACGATGAATGCCGCTGTTCGACGACTCGACAGGTGTTCCGTGCCCAATAGGCTGTATCTCCCCAGTGGGTGTGAGAAGGTTATCTCCCTAACAGATTTGAGATCAGTGTCTCCTCAGCAAGCCTGAAGGTTACTGCCTTCCAAGTAGAGACAAGCATGAGTTGCCTCATCTAGCAGGGTAATCGCCAAGCAGTCCGGGTTCGATGGAGTGCATCCCCAGCAAGGTTTGTCTTTCCCCAGCAGGGTGGAAATTGACGTAGCAAGGAGATCCTCAACACAGTTCCTGGAGTTCCCCGGTATTGTCTCTGGAGGGGACGTATTTTTATGCATCCATCATTTAGATAAGCATAGCATATTGCATCATTAGTGCATAGCATTTCCATGATCATGGGGCATTGTGTAAAACAAAAAAAAAACGCATGCATCAACATTGCAAACATATCCAGTAGCCCGAGGCCGTGGTGACCAGCCAAGATTGGGTTGTTGGAAAGAGTTTAGCATCGCGCCATTGGATCGGCTTCAGAGTTGGGTTCCCCAGCATGGCTGAGAGGTTGATGTTTTCTCAGCAAGCGACTCCTTAGTCGAGCGGGTATCCCCAGCAGTACAATTCCCCTAGCAGATGTGGGTGTGTCTGATCTCTCCATGTAGAGTCTACCCCCTTAGGCAGAAAGTGTCTACCATTTTCTTCTGCGCTCCCCACGAGTTGTATCCTCGTGGATGACGGTTGTTTCCGTTCCCTCCCCTTGGGATGGGTTTTCCCTAGTGAGTTCTTTCCTCATTAGGATGAGTCTTGTTTCAGTCTGCCTTTTCGGATCGATCCTAAATTGGCATCTTGGTGGTTTTCTACCTGTAAGCCGGTAGTTGTAAAATCCCACTTTCATCCCCTAGCAGAGGTAGCCTTTGTGGTTCATTCTGTTTGTTGGCCTCTACCTGCAAACCGGTAGTTGTAAGTCCTATCTTTGTGGTTTTCTACCTACTAGCTGGTAGTTGTAAAATCCCACGTTCTCCCCTTGGTGGAGTTAACCCTTTGTGCTCATCCTATTGATGACGGTTACTTTTTCCGTGGTTTTCTGCCTATTAACCGGTAGATGTAATCCCCTCTTTGCAGTTATCAGTATCCCGTTTGCGGTATTGATATTCTTTTCCCCTCTGGATACTGGCCTTGATCAAGCAGTATTGTCCCCAGTGGGTCTTCCCCTTCCTTTTGTATGTTTGCTCCGAGTAAGCAACTTCATCCCCTTTTGATTGGTCATCTTTGCATACCTAGTCCTGGTACCCCGATGCCTTTCTTTTCGGTCGCTTATCCATCTAACAACCTCAACCCGGTTATGGATAATCTTCCATGCGAGTATGTTGTCTACGTTTCAACGGCTATAGATAATATATCTCATGCACTCTCTGGTCAGTCTTTTGATTGCTTTCTCCAGAAGAGTAAGATTCGTATTCCCTGTGGAATCGAATGTCCCTCCTTTAACAAGATCGCTTTTCTAGCCCTCTTCAGGATGTTGAGTGTTTTGGAACACAAACCAATTCACGTTTGGTCGGTCACCCGTTTCATACCTACAACCCGGTATCCGTGGTGTTCCTTCCTGTTTGCTCACTGTCGTGACCTTGTTCCCCAGTGAGATCCCCTGCAAGTGTGTAGCCTTGCCCAGGCATGTAGATGTCGTCCTGTCAGCACCCGCGTGTGTTGTTTCTTTGGTGTCGGTAAACACCATCTTTCGGTGCTTTCCCAGTCATGCGTAGTGTCTGGTCTTCTTTGGTGTCGGTAAACACCATCTTTCGGTGCTTTCCCAGTCATGCGTAAGTGTCTGGTCTTCTTTGGTATCGGTAAACATCATCTTTCGATGTTCGTAACGTCGTCCTTCTTCCCTTAGTGGAGTTTCCTCCTCTCCGTTGGTGTCGATAAACGTCGAGTTTTTCCTATGTGTCCGATGACGTCTAGCTGCCTATTCCCTACAGATCATTTGGTAATACCATATGATTCCCCTCAGAGTTCTCTCCTCTCCGTTGGTGTCGATAAACGTCGAGTTTTTCCTATTCGTCCTATGACGTCTAGTTGTACCCTTCCCCAAATGGATTTACCTCCCCGTTGGTTTCGATAAACGTTGTGTTTTTCTCATTCGTCCGATGACGTCTGATTGTATACCCTATTCCCAGTCATTCATTAATGTCTGGTTGATTTCCCAGCCAGAATCCCCAGTAGACGTCCTATTTGGTGTCCGGTTGTAGTCTCCCTTTCGTCCTATGACGTCTAGCTGAGTTTTCTCCTTCTCCGTTGGTGTCGATAAACGTTGAGTCTCCCTTTCGTCCTATGACGTCTGGCTGAGTTTTCTCCTTCTCCGTTGGTGTCGATAAACGTTGAGTCTCCCTTTCGTCCTATGACGTTTGGCTGAGTTTTCTCCTTCTCCGTTGGTGTCGATAAACGTTGAGTCTCCCTTTCGTCCTATGACGTCTGGCTGAGTTTTCTCCTTCTCCGTTGGTGTCGATAAACGTTGAGTCTCCCTTTCGTCCTATGACGTCTGGCTGAGTTTTCTCCTTCTCCGTTGGTGTCGATAAACGTTGAGTCTCCCTTTCGTCCTATGACGTCTGGCTGAGTTTTCTCCTTCTCCGTTGGTGTCGATAAACGTTGAGTCTCCCTTTCGTCCTATGACGTCTGGCTGAGTTTTCTCCTTCTCTGTTGGTGTCGATAAACGTTGAGTCTCCCTTTCGTCCTATGACGTCTGGCTGAGTTTTCTCCTTCTCCGTTGGTGTCGATAAACGTCGAGCTTCTCCCTTTCGTCCTATGACGTCTGGTCGAGTCTTCCCATTCATCCTATGATGTCTGGTTACCTCTCCGTTGGTCTTGGTAAACGTTGAGTCTTTCCCATTTCGTCCGCTGACGTATGGTTGTATCACTATCCTTCCCATTCATCCTATGATGTCTGGTTACCTCTCCGTTGGTCTTGGTAAACGTTGAGTTTTTCCCCATTACGTCCGCTGACGTATGGTTGTATCCTTTCCTGGTTATCCCCAGTAGAGTTGATTTACCTCTCCGTTGGTCTTGGTAAACGTTGAGTTTTTCCTAGTTGTCCGTTGGCATCTAGTTGAGATGACTTCTGTTCCCATTCATCGTGTGTCGACGTTTGGATGTGCTTGTACCTCTGGAAAAAAAAAAAACAGAAGAAAGACAGATCCCAGCAGTGTGCAAATTTCTACGGTTCTTGGTATTCAATCCCTGTTTACCCTGAAAGTCTGACAGCCGTTGCTCTCATCCATTCGGGTTCCCAGTTGATTGAATAGGGGCAGCTGTAGCACCTCAAATTTGCACCCTACTTTTTGTACATTCATTTCATATTAGGTCATAACATAACATAGGCCACTGCATAACATTGCATTGTCCGTTTGCCCAAGTGCAAGTTCAGCTGACCAATTGGGTCAAACTGGTCAGGAGAATCAGTCAAACAAGCAAGCATGTGCTATTTTCATTGGGACAAAGCCCTAGGGTTGATTTATCAAGTTCATATGGTCTAAGGATCATTTTGAAGTGGTTTGGCCCAAAGATTGGATGATCAAAGCTCAACTATCAGGCTGAATTTCATTTGGAACCATAGAAAGTCAACTGTGGTCAACTGTGGTCAACTGAGCCTGATTTAATGGATTTGGAGGAGGGAGAGGGTTGGATATATTTCATTCATGTTGAAACAAGTTTCATTTGACATTTCAAACATCAAGAATGAAGAAAATAAAGTCAGGAGAAAACTTTCCAAAAATAGGAAGTGACTTGTAATTGAAAACTGCCAAAAATGGAAACTTTTTCTCCTCAAAATAACTTCATCATACAAGCTTCAAATGGAATTTTGTCCAACATGAAAGTTGAAGATCTTGATCTCACCATTCCAAAAAGTCCAAAAAACTTGAAATTCCCATGTGTGGTTAGCAAGATATGGTCCACTCATTTTCAGAAAATGCCCGAAATCAAAGTGGCATAACTCTCACATGGAGTGGCCAAATTGGATGGTTTTTCTTTGAGCAAACCAAATTTGACATGTACTATCATAATCCATCATCACATTTCATGAAAACTCATCACAAAAAAAGTCCATTTTTCAAGTGATTTAATTTTAAAAAGTGGAGGGAAAAAGTGATTTTGAGAAATATTCATGGTTTACACATAATTTCACTTGCATTGGCTTACAAACATCATTTGAAACCTGCTCCAAAAGATATTTTTGAGTGAATTTGAAGGAAAATTCATGCACTATTCACCATGCATTTTCATGCATAGGGTGAAAACTCAATTTGCCAAAATACTCCGTAATTCATTCATTTCATTAACATTTGGCTTAAGTGTGATTAGAGAGTGATTAGTAGAGCATATATATACTCTAATCATAACAGAATTTGAGAGGTTAATCACTTTTTCACCATTTTTGGATCTTGAAACTTTTTTCCCTCCAAATTTTCTCTCAATCAAAACTTGAAAATTATCCACATAGCATAGCATTTTTCTTCCATATTCTGGTTTATTGAGTGTAGTGGATGAAGAATCAAGCATTGGATCATCAAATTCGAGCAAAATTTGTGTACATTTCAAGCAAACTCATGAAGATGGAAGTGGAAAATTAATCAAGATCTAGTTCGTTTCAAGCTTCAATTCACACATAAAGCTTCAAGTTATCATCTCAGGAGCTGATTTGGATCATTTAAAGCCTTGTATCGTGCACATTTAGGGACTGCTCTTCAAGAGGTTCAGTTTTCGAATCTCTCAATTCTTAATTCCATTAACATGTTTAGATAGAGTTTTTCATGCTGATTAATCTGATATAAAATTCGTGCGAAATGGATAAAAAATGAATGAGTTATGCTTGCTTAAAGTTTGACATGTCCAAATGTTTTTGCTCGGATCTCTTAATCCATGGATTGTTAGGTTTAGATATTGATTGATCTGTAATCTACATTGAAAGAGCTTTCTGTTGATGTATGCATCTCAAAATTCTGGAAAATTTTCTGAACACAGCTCCGCCGTCTTCGCGAAGAAGATGGTGGAAACCACCGCTGGCCATACGCGTATCACTATGCGCCATACGCGTATCACTGTGCGCCATACGCGTATCACTATGCGCCATACGCGTATCACTGAGCCACCACTGGCCATACGCGTATCACTGTGCACCATACGCGTATCACCTGCAGCATGTTTTCAAACTTAAATCCATTTTATTTTTCCCTCCAATTTCCATATGCATTGTTTACCAAACTTCAAAAATTCATAAGTTCTTCATTTTTTGTCCAAATTTGATGAGACTTTTTGCATTATTCTCCTTGTGATGTGTAGTTTTTATGGTGATTTTTAATATTTTTGTGCACGTGTGGAAAAATAAATTGCCTAGGGATTGTTTGAATGTATCGTTTGTGTACCATGCTCACCATATCATTCATAAAATGATGATGCTTTCAAATAAATGGATGAAAATTTTTGTGCTTGTTCTGGACATCTTAATGGTGATATTCTTGTAGAGTTTATGATTTTTGGATACTTGGTGAGGGAGATATGAATTTTTGAATTAAGGTGTGACAATTTGTGTCACACCAAGCTAGGTCAACTTCATGATTTTATTTAAAATGCTTAGGGATGTTGATTTGAGCTGAAATTTTGCATGAATGATCATTGATATGTCAAGATTACATGTGATTTTTTCTGGAATTTTTGATGGAGTTTTCTAATTGATTGATAATTTTCTTCACTGTATGCTCATTTGGTAACATTGTGTGATACATGTTGGCATTTTGCTTGTGAAATTCTCATAGTGTATTGGATGAAGATGGAATTTGACATGAGCATTTTAGAGACATTGTAGGACATCATGGTTTTGATCCCATTCATTTCTCAATTGTTGTCACTGTTTTGTGATTTTTGGAAGTTGATGCTTATGTTGATGTCTTGAATTGGCTTGTGTAAATGTGTCTGGACTTCTTGATTTTCATTGACCTACTTTCTTTTGTCCAATTGAGCTGAAAATTGACATGCTACTTGTTGATTGTGTCCTGTTTAGGTGTGAATTATTTGAGGATTTTTGGAATTGTTTTGGTGTGCTTTTGAGTGAGATAGTTCTGTTTGGGTCTTTGGGTGTTGCAAATTGCATGTTTGATGTTAAAATGTGCATGAAATGATAATGGTGAATGGTATGAGCATGGGACCAATTGCATTTGCTTTTAATTTGTTTGAATTTGATTTTAGTGTAGAATCACTTGCTGTTTAGATTTTTTTCTCCCCTTTGGACCCTAGGCTTGGCCTAGTGGTCTTGTTTCTCACATTTGGTTTGACTTTTCAGGATGAAATGCACAATGCTTAAGGAGATTGCTTCAAGTCAATTAAATTGAGATTGTTTGATGTTGTCTACTAACTTGACTTTGTGTTGTAGGGATTGATGCTTGAGCTTAGGCTTATGGCTTGCACTTGTGTGCATTAACTTGTGTTGCTTTGTACAGAATAACTGATTAACAATTTGCTGTTTACTATTGGTTTGTCTGAGTACTGATGATACTTGATTGATTTCAGGTACATTAAGTCGCTCATAGTTCTTTAAGAACTTGCTTGCAGCTGCTTGGTTTTTAAACCACTTGAGGTAGGACTTCTATTCTCCATGTAGTCTGGAAGACCTGGCCTGTTACTTGGCCAGGCAACTGTCTGAAGTCCTCCTTAAGAGGCGATGTTTGTGGTTGTTTACATTTTGTGCCAAGCAGGTGAAGACCTCTATGAGGCAATTGGTGGATCAAAGGGATATGCAATCTATCCCCCACTATTCTGTTGAGTCGTCCCTCTGCTCACACGGCTGTGTGTTGATGCATTGGGACACAAACCCAAGATCTTGTGCTGTTGCACAATCGAGTCAGAGTCTTGAGCGTAGAAGGGTCCCTCCATTCTGGACCCACGCTCCTTTGTCTGAAGCTCTCCCTGGTCAGGGATAAGAGCTGTGAAGTCTAATTTTCACTCACCTTTCATCTGCTTCACCTTAGCCCCGCAATGGCAAGGTTAAGAGCGAATACTACTCATGTACAGATGGCTTGCCTTTGCAGCCTTACCCCTTGTTTGAGCCTCACTTGTGTGCATATAGTGTGTGCTGTGCTGTTTGTGATTGATTTGCTATTGCTTGTGAATAGGATAGGCTGGCTCCCTGTGCCAGTTAGCTAGAAACCTTGACTTAGGGACAACTTTGCATGATAACAGCTAGGCTCGAGTCGTAGTCTCCCTAGTTGTGTCTCCCTCTGTCATCTGGTTAGGCTAGTCCTGTGTCCCTTCGTAGGGGAACTACGTCGCCCTGATCCTCATACCAGATGAGGTACGTAGGCAGGAGATGAGCAGATCTCTCCGGGCGCCTGTGTCTTTGTTTTGTGTTGTTGTGTGCTTGGAAGCTGATGTAAGTCCATCGAGTGGCGTTCGGGTTCCAGTGTTGGTGTGTATTTTGGTTCGAATGCGGATGTAAGCCCAGTGATTGGCATTCAGGCTCCACGTTTTCCTTTGCCTGTGTTTGTTTGTGTGCGTGTTAGCCGAGCTACGAATGCTCTGATTCTTCTTCGTCCAAGAAGATACGTATGCATAGGATGCGACATCCTAGCGAGCATGTTTTCCCCCAGTCGAACTACTTTGACTCTGATGTCTATGCTTGATAGACTAAGTAGGCCCAGGATGCGACATCCTGCCGAGTCAGTCTTGTTTGTTTCTTGTGTCTCTTTCAGCCAGTGTGTGTGTGTGTTTGAGCAGTGTTGTAGCAACCATTTTCCTTCCTTTTGTGCGTGGATCCCGTCGAGTACGACGGATGCGTAGGGGTGCTAATACCTTCCCTTCGCATAACCGACTCCCGATCCCATTCTCTTTGGTCGCGAGACCATGTCCTTTCCAGGTTTACTCTGAGCGTTTCCTTTCCCTCTTTTGGGATAAATAACGCACGGTGGCGGCTCCGTTGTTCTTGTTTTCCCGCCGGTTTTTTCGCGTAATGCGACACAAAGTTGGCCATTGAGTGTGGTGCAATTGCTGGCCTAGGAAAAATGATTGAGCTAGAAGAAAATAAGTCTCGGGCTGGCATAGGTTTTTCTTCTGGGGTTTTCAACGAGAAATGGTTGTTCAAGAGTGGAGGTTTGATCCACACTAGTCAAGATGAAGCAGCTGCTGCTGTCTTGGAAGAAGATAGAGAGGATTCTGGCAATTTCATTATCCCTGGAGGAATCTGCAACAATTGGGTCGATGTGGACTTTCCTACAGTTATCCATGAGTCAGCATAATGATCACTTTGTTTAAAAAACCCTCCTCCCATGCCAAAAGGAGGAGTGATGACATTGTTGGCGCATAAATACAATGATATTTTCATTCAATAAATTCATGTTAAATGTTTGTTTTTCCCAATTATTTTCCCTTTTTGCTTTTGCATGAAATTGGTGATCACAAAAAACCCTAAGAAATAAAACAAAATCAATCTTTTCATCTGCATAATGATCTGCCTTGTTTGAATTCTAAAGCTTTTCATATCCAAAATCATTATGCAGGTTGATCAAACCCATTGAACATAATGATCCAACACCATCTCCCAATTTTGAATTCCCTGTATTTGAGGCAGAAGAAGATGATGTTGAAGAGATTCCTGACCAGATTACCCGTCTACTTGAGCATGAAGAGAAGATCATTCAGCCGCATCTTGAGAATCTAGAAACAGTCAACTTGGGGTCCGAGTATTGTGTGCGAGAAGTGAAGATTGGTGCAATCCTTGGAGAATCTGTCAAGAAGGGGTTGATTGAATTGCTACGAGAATACATTGACGTCTTCGCTTGGTCGTACGAAGACATGCCTGGTTTAGATACTGATATTGTGCAACATTTCTTACCCTTGAAGCCTGAGTGCGTGCATGTGAAGCAGAAGCTCAGAAAAACTCATCCTGATATGGCAGTGAAGATCAAAGAAGAGGTTCATAAGCAAATTGATGCGGGTTTTCTGGTGACTTCTACATATCCTTAATGGGTGGCCAATATTGTGCCTGTGCCTAAGAAAGACGGGAAAGTCCGGATGTGTGTGGACTATAGAGACTTGAATAAAGCTAGTCCGAAAGATGATTTTCCTCTACCACATATTGATATGTTGGTAGACAATACAACTAAATTCAATGTCTTCTCATTTATGGATGGATTTTCCGGATATAATCAGATTAAAATGGCACCCGAGGATATGGAGAAGACAACATTCATCACACCTTGGGAAACATTCTATTATCGAGTGATGCCCTTCGGTTTGAAGAACGCCGGAGCCACGTATCAACGAGCTATGACCACCTTGTTTCATGATATGATGCACAAGGAGATCGAAGTGTATGTTGACGATATGATTGCTAAGTCGAGAACGGAAGTTGAACACGTAGAGCACTTATTGAAGCTTTTTCAGCATTTGAGGAAGTACAAGCTTCGTCTGAATCCCAACAAGTGCACATTTGGAGTCCGTTCCGGCAAGTTATTGGGCTTCATTATTAGTGAAAGAGGCATTGAGGTTGATCCTGCAAAGGTCAAAGCAATACAAGAGATGCCTGCGCCCAAAACTGAGAAGCAAGTCCGAGGTTTTCTTGGCCGTTTGAATTACATTTCTAGATTCATATCCCACATGACTGCCACATGTGCGCCGATATTCAAGCTCCTCCGGAAAGATCAGTCTCATGATTGGACCGAGGATTGCTAGAAAGCTTTCGACAGTATTAAAGAGTATCTGTCTGAGCCTCCGATTCTGTCTCCGCCTGTGGAAGGAAGACCTTTGATCATGTATCTGACTGTTCTTGAAGACTCGATGGGTTGTGTCCTTGGTCAGCAAGACGAATCAGGGAAGAAAGAATATGCTATTTACTACTTAAGCAAGAAGTTCACTGATTGTGAGTCTCGATACTCAATGCTTGAGAAGACATGCTGTGCTTTGGCTTGGGCTGCTAAGCGCTTACGCCAGTATATGATAAATCATACGACTTGGTTGATATCCAGAATGGATCCAATCACATACATCTTCGAGAAGCCTGCTTTAACAGGGAGGATTACCCGTTGGCAGATGTTGTTATCTGAGTATGATATTGAGTATCGAGCTCAGAAGGAGATTAAAGGTAGTATCTTGGCTGACCATTTGGCACATCAACCTATCGAGGATTATCAGTCAGTTCAGTTTGACTTCCCAGATGAGGAGATTCTGTATTTGAAAATGAAAGATTGTGATGAGCCTACACTCGATGAAGGGCCAGAACCTGGTTCCAGATGGAGTATGGTGTTTGATGGTGCTGTAAATCAGTATGGAAATGGTATTGGGGTAGTGATCATTACTCCTCAGGGTACACATATTCCTTTTACAGCAAGGCTAACTTTCAAGTGCACGAATAATATGATTGAGTATGAGGCCTGCATTATGGGATTGGAGGAATGCATTGATCTAAGGATCAAGCATCTTGATGTTTACGGTGATTCGGCCCTCGTTGTTAATCAGATTAAGGGTGAATGGGAAACGAATTAGACTGGTCTCATTCCATATAGAGATTATGCGAGGAGGATTTCAACGTTCTTTACTGAGGTTGACTTCCATCATATTCCTCGAGATGAGAATCGGATGTCAGACGTTCTCGCTACACTTGCTTCGATGATTGTGGTCAAACTTTGGAATGAAGTCCC
Organism: Lathyrus oleraceus; assembly: GCF_024323335.1. NCBI lineage: Eukaryota > Viridiplantae > Streptophyta > Magnoliopsida > Fabales > Fabaceae > Lathyrus > Lathyrus oleraceus. The sequence continues at coordinate 409,952,385 of NC_066580.1, forward strand.
CAATATCACTATGATGCGCTTGGACAGACCAGCTCATGTATTTGCAGTAGAAGAAGTGAAAGATGATAAGCCATGGTATTATGACATCAAGCGTTTCCTTCAGAGCCAGACTTACCCGCCTGGGGCATCTGTGAAAGATAGAAAGACTTTGAGGAGATTGTCAGGCAGTTTCTACCTTAATGGCGAAGTGCTTTATAAAAGAAATTTTGACATGGTTCTGCTCAGATGCACGGATAGACACGAAGCAGACCTATTAATGACTGAGGTCCATGAGGGTTCATTTGGTACTCATTCCAATGGACATGCCATGGCTAGAAAGATGTTGAGGGCAAGTTACTATTGGCTGACAATGGAGTCTGACTGCTGCAAATATGTGAAGAAGTGCCATAAGTGTCAGATTTATGCGGATAAGATTCATATTCCCCCGACACTTCTAAATGTGATTTCATCACCATGGCCTTTCTCCATGTGGGGAATTGACATGATTGGCATGATAGAGCCGAAAGCGTCTAACGGGCACAAATTTATTCTCGTAGCAATTGATTACTTCACCAAGTGGGTTGAAGCGGCGTCATATGCAAATGTGACCAGGCAGGTGGTCGTGAAGTTTATCAAGAATCAACTCATATGACGCTATGGTGTGCCAGATAAGATCATTACTGATAACAGATCTAACTTGAACAACAAAATGATGAAAGAGTTGTGCAGTGAGTTCAAGATTGCATATCATAATTCTTCTTCTTATAGACCCAAGATGAATGGGGCTGTTGAAGCTGCTAATAAGAACATCAAGAAGATTATCCAGAAGATGGTTGTCACGTATAAAGATTGGCATGAGATGCTGCCATTTGCTTTGCATGGATATCGTACATCCGTCCGCACTTCAACAGGGGCAACCCCTTTCTCTCTTATTTATGGCATGGAGGCTGTACTCCCAGTAGAGGTGGAGGTCCCATCAATGAGAGTCTTGATGGAAGCCAAGTTGACTGATGCTGAATGGGTTCAGAGTCGTTATGACCAGCTGAATTTAATAGAAGAGAAAAGATTGACTGCCATGTGCCACGGTCAATTATATCAGCAGAGAATGAAGAAAGCTTTTGATAAGAAGGTCAAGCCTCGTGTGTTCCGAGAAGGTGACCTTGTGCTCAAGAAAGTCTTGTCTTTCGCGCCCGATTTCAGGGGCAAGTGGACTCCAAACTATGAAGGTCCATATATTGTTAAGAGAGCCTTTTCAGGCGGTTCTTTGATACTTACAACTATGGATGGGGAGGATTTCACTCGTCCTGTGAATTCAGATGCAGTCAAGAAATACTTCGCCTAGAAAATAAAAACAGAATAGCTCGCTAAGTTGAAAACCCGAAAGGGCGGCTTAAGCAAAAATGAGCGTCTCGGTGGATTGAAAACCCGAAAGGGCGGTCCAGGCAAAAGTTAGAGACATGAAAAAAAAATGAATATTTGTATCCCGCTGGATTGAGTACCTCACCCTGGGGCAATCTAGGCAAAAATTAGGGATTTGGCAAGTAACTGCATCCCGACAAGACTTTGTTCTACGACTGTCGTCCGTCAGAGATTCTTGCTCATTCGTCATCAACCGAAGCTTCAAATACGTCGAATTCAGAATTGGTGGAGAAATGGTCATTATGTTCGATGTAGCCCTTTTCCAATATATATCATCAATTTTAAATTTGTAAAGATCTATAGAGTCTTGCCATTTGCAGACTACCATTCCATCAAATAAATTTGAGCCTGTTATCCAATTGTTTGCACTCTTATTTGTTTCGATTCAACAAATGTTTTACATGCTTTAATTGAGTAAATATCATTGTTTTGAATAAACAAATTTTTCATAATTTGTCTTTAAACAAAGTGAACATTTACCATGATAAAAAGGGTACTTAGGAGATCCTCAGCGTTCTCCCAAGGATGGTATGACTTCTAACAGGGCAAGACATTTGTTCATATTCCTGGCATAACTGTATTTCTTCTTCCGGAGCCTTGAGTGGTATGCTTGTTGAGATGTTCACCACTTGTCTCTGCATTAGAGTGACGATCTGTCCTCCTCCGCAGATGCGATCTCGTTGGCAGTTGATTCTCTAGAATCCCTTTATCCATCAGATAGAATCCCCAGTAGAGTTGCTCATATAGTGGACGTGGTATCATGGTAACTCCTGTCCCCAGCTGGGTTGACTAATTGTTCCTCCCCTGCAGAGATTTTGTGGTTTCCTGGTATCTCTAATCTCCGGCAGATTGATTACTCTCTGGTGATCCTGGCTTTCTCTCTCGAGATGTAGTACCGAATGTTTGTGTGCTTATCCTTTGGAGCTGTTTGTGTTAGAAATGTTTGTTTGTCAGCATTCATCATACATTAACCACGCATGTGTGCATATAATTTTTCCAACATTCAGATATTCATACTGCATTTTTTGCCATATATCTTATGTTGTTATTCTCTGCTAGTTGGTAATACATTTCCCAAGCAGGTGTCAGTGTCTGATCCCTCAACATAGAGAGTCAGCCCCTTAAGTAGAAAGTGTTTATCTTTCCTTCCGCGTTCCCCACTGAGTTATATCCTCGTGGACGACGGTTGTTTTCGTTTCCTCCCAACACATATATTGGGATGGGTTTCCCTGCTGAGTTATATCCTCACCAGGACGGGTCTTGATTCAGTTTGCCTCTTTGGTTTGATCCTAAATTGGCCCCTTTATTGTCTCTTGTGCTTTCCCGTGGTATAAATGAATGAATAATTGCTCAGTAGCCGGTAATCATTCATCTTATCCCCGGTGGAGTTTGTCGTTTACTACCCTTATACCGGTAGTTGTAAACCCTTCTTTCTCCCCTTTGCAAAGTTAACCTTGTTGTTCATCCCAGTTGATGACGGTTACTTTTCCGTGGTTTTCTACCCAGTATCCGATAGATGTAATCCCCTCCTTGATGGTTATCATTATCCAATATTCGGTATTGATATCCCCTCCTTCTTTCGGATAATTGCTCTAATTAAGCAGTTTATCCCCAACAAGTCATCTTGCATTTACCGGTTGCCGGTACTGTTTGTTGTTTCCCTTTTTGATTGGTCATCATTATATACCTAGTTTCGGTATCTCGATGCTTTTCTCTCTCGGTCAATTTATCCTTTATTAGCCCAGTAACTGGTTATGGATAATCTGCCATGCGAGTATATTATCTACGTTCTAACGGTAATAGATAATATATCTCATGCACTCTTTGGTCGAAGCTTTCTTGTTCTTCCCCAGTCGAGTAAGATTCGTATCCTTGTTTTGGAATCGAATGTCCATCCGTTAGTCGAGTTTGCTTTTTGCTCTCTTTTTGGATGATGAGTGTTTTGGGAACATTCCCCAATTCACGCTTTGGGTTGGTCACCTATTATATGCCCAGTAACCGGCATCCCTGGTGTTCCTTCCTTCTGCTCCCTATTATGACTTTTTGTCCCATGTGGAGTCAGACTTCCCTGAGTTGAGATATACCTTTTAGGTCTTCCTCAGATGATTTGGTTGATTGATGTCTCTCACCCTTATACCGGTGTTCATATCACATGTCTCATTGAGCTTGTTACCCAGTAATCGGTAACACCTCATCTCGCTGCTTCCCCAGGAGAGTCTTTTTGGACATCCCCAATGAAGTCCGTTGTGGATCGTTCTTGCTGTATTGGCATATTCCCCAATACGGGCGTCTTCGAGTCAGCTCGAGTTTTTCCATTGTTTTCCCTTTGGAATTCTGCTTCCCAAACTTTGAGTCGTGCCCTGCTCACACATTTCTTTCTTATCCCTATAAGAGTCTCCAGGATTTTGTCCCATAGAATGTATCACTCATTTGGATTGACAGTGTTTCCTGATTGTCTTTGCTCCTCTGTGGACACATATCCCCACAAAGTATTATCCTTTTACATACATACATTTGCATCATGAGGTCTCTTAGGGACCAAAATTCGTCTCTTTGTTATTATTTAAGCCCATTCTACCTCGTCGAGACGAAGATTTTAACCTTCCCTTCTCCGGCTAGAATGACCTTAAATAGGGGCATCTGTAAGACCCCAATTTTTTCCCTAAGATCCCTCATGGCATCATAACATTGCATTGCATAGCCTCAAGGATCTTTGAGCATCTTGGTTCCTTTTCCCTTTGGGTGGGACTTCTTGAGGGTGGTTTGAGGTCACCAAGCATGCTTGAATTGTATATCATTGCTTTTCTTATTTTGATTACTAACCAAAAGCATAAAAATATGTCACTAACATCTTTTGTTTGTAGCTTGAGCAATCACAAGGTCCAAAGATTCTAGGAGATCCTATGTACAAAAACATGGTCAAGAGGAGATAATAGCAAGCATGGTAATGGTTCCCAAAGCTCTCATCCTTCAAATGTGCCCCCCTAGTACCTCAATGCATCATTTTTTGATCAAGGCAAGTCAAAGGATTTGAGGTTTGTTCCCCAGAGAAACCCTAATTCATATGTGCATCACAATGCCTTGCCCATGAAGCAACCTCAGCCCATGGTCAAATATAATCAAGGGAAGTTCTTTAACTCTTAATTTCATGCATATTTGAACTTATTTGAGTTTCCTCAATCATCAATTCATCAAGATATGAGTTGTGGACTTGGAAAGTTGATCAGTCAATTCATTTAACTATCTTGAAATGCACTGAGCCCTAACTTTCTATGTGTTGGTCAAATGGAGATGGTCCCAAAAGCAAAAATGTTCTTAAGGACAATATGAACAACTTTCATGTTCATAAAAATTTGATTTGAAGCTTGGAAGACCATCTTCCATTCCAATACATTATAGGTCATTTTGACTGAAACCCTAATTGTGGGTGAACTTCCCAAGGACATAACTCATTCATTTTTTATGATTTGGAGGTGGGATCAAATGCATTGGAAAGCTTAAGATGTCTACTTCAAATGTTATGTTGAACAAAAGTTCAAAATCGCAAAGGAAATACATGTGATAATGCAAGACATTATAGGTCGTTTTTAACCAAATGCATTGAAAGTCAAAAAAGTCCAACTTCAAGTGCCCATAACGTCTTCATCAAAAATCCAAATGATGCAAAACTTAAGTCCATTTTGATTGTCTTGAAAAGATCTACAACTTTCATGTTGGAGGCTTTTTCATTTGAAACTTGCATCATCAAAACCGAAGGGCTTGAAAGTTGGCCAATTTTAGAAACCTTGCCTTGACATATTTTGCATATCACACCTTAAACTCAAATTTCATAAATTTCCACATTCCAAATGGATTTTTGACCAACATAGAAATTGTTCCTTATATCAAGACCTTTCCAACCATTACCCATATGCCTGTGCTTGGATTTTCTAAATGGTACTTTCGAAGAGATGAATTTTTAGGTACAAAGAAGGAATTCACTTGAAATCTTGGTGCATAAGCAATTGCCTTGCAATTCACACGTCCAATTCCATTTGGCTGGTGTTCAGAACTCATTTGGCATTGTTTTTGGGCCTTGTGCATGATCATGCAAGCCCATGCAATGAAGCTTCACATTCCATGCACACGGGTCATTACTTTCCTTGCCATTTCCTCTATAAATAGAGACTTCATTCCCTCCATTTCACACACCCAATTCAACCTGAAATGCTGCATAATTCTCTCCCTAACCATCACTAAAGAAGCAATTACATTTCTCTTAAAATTTTCAGATCTAGAATCCAGCTTCATCTGGTTGTATTCTTAGATCTAATGCTTCTAGACCTTCATCATACATCTCATTGAACTTCTGTTTTGGTAAAGCAAGTAAGGCATCAAGCTCAAGCTACCAGAATTCAAGCACACGCTCCAACTGGTATTTTCTTTGATTCTCCTAATCCATTGACCTTTTGGCATAGATTTTGTGTTGGTTGAAGTCCTCTCAATAGAGGCATCATGTTTATGCTTTTAATTTTTGAAATTCATTGAGTTCATGACGAACACCAAATTTTTCCATCTCTGATTTCTCATACTATGGAGATCTAGAGGGAAAATGGATGGTACATGGATGATGTACATCATCCCAGCTTTCTATTGATATATGGATCGCATGATTTGGTTGCCTTTTGAGTTTCTGCAATTTGGCCGGAATCCTGAAGCTCACTGGAGAAGACGGTGGCTCCGGTGGCTTCATCATGTCCAGTTTGAATCCTGGCCATTGGATCTATTTCCCAGATTGAATCCTAGCCATTGCTTGTTATGACTTCTATTTCTTTCCCATGCGCGTGCATTGACCGTGGATCACCATAGGCGTGCGCCTTATGAGCGTGTGATCTGCCAGCTCAATTAATGAGCTCAGATCTAACGCTCCACGTTTTTTGCATTTTTATTTTCTAGTTTTAATTTCTTTAATTCCAATTATTTTCAAAAATCCATATCTCTTTCATTTTTTATCCAAAAATTATGGGACCAATTGCATTATTTCCCAAATAAATTCTAGTTTCTATTTCTGATTTTTTAATATTTTTTATTTTGTCATTTGATATTTTTTGTGAATTTTCTCTTTTCTGGTTATTTTTAATTCATTTTAATTAGTTTTTGATATTCAAAAAATACAAAAATATTTTCCTAACCTATTTGAATGATGATGGATCCATGAAAAATATTCTCATCAATTTTTGAATTGATTTGAGATTTATTTGAGATTTTAGTTCAATTAGGTTATTTTTATTCATTTTTTAATTGATTAAAAATAGTTTCTGACTTTTAAAAATGCTGAAATTTTTTGTCAAACTTTGTTTGACCTTGTTGAACTTAGGATAAATTACTTGGACCTTTCAAGGTTGATTTGAAGTAGTTTTGAAGTTTGACATTTCCATTTTATTTTAATTCAAGTTTATTTCAATATTAAAAAGTGCCAAAAATAGTTTATTCATTTTCTTGACTTCCAATCTTCATCTCACTTCTGTTTTTGATTGTTTGACCTTGACTTTCAATGTTATTGGTCAACATATGAGGATTGGTACATTGTCTTTCATCTAATGCACTTTAATTTTGTCATTTCCTTTTCTCTTATCCATCTTCTCTTTCTTCTTCTACTTCTTTTCCTTTTTTTGATCAATGAGTTGAAGGTTGATAAGTTAGCATTGATTATGGAGATTTAACCTTCCTTGATTCAAATCTATTTCATCTTGATCAATTGATCAAGTGAATGGCTTTGCATTAAGGATAGGTTGTCTTCTAAATCATGCAAAAAACTTAAACCAATACAAGATCATTTCTCTTCTTCTTTTTGGCATGGCAAGTTGTTGGGACTTGGTTCACTAATCAAGACTCCTAACTTGTGTTTGTTGCCTACATTATTATTGACCGGCCTCAGATAGTTGTGACTTCTACATAAGTCCAATTACGATTGCTTAACATAGCGCTAAATTTGCCTTATGGCACACTAACTACTAACACTAACTATTGACAATTAACATTTACTTTATGCATTTACTTTATGCAATTTACTATTCTTGTACATATTATCCATTTGCTTTTCTCTTTGCTCACTTGAGCACATGTTTATGTTAATGCCATTTTCCTTTTGCTCACTTGAGCACATAATTGTGTATATATTATTTTGCTTGTGTTTTGTTTTGATTGTGGTGAACCAAATGCAAAGAAATGGACTTAGTTTCTAGGACTTTCCCTATGCAAAGAAATGGAGAGTTTGGGACTTAGATTCTAGGACCTTTCCTTATGCAAAATTGGAGAAAAAGGATCTTGATGATGAAGATGGATTGGAAGGACCAAATCTCTAAACTCACTCTTGTCCATTCTTGTTTTACTTCATGGAACTTTTGATGTGTGTGCTTTTGTGCTAGGAGTCCCTTTTTTAGCTTAATTGGAGGATCATTACCATGTTCATCCAAATGGAAGATACAAGATACATTGAGGATCTCTTATGAGACTTGTTTGATTTGCTTATGCTTTGTGGTTGCTTATTCTAAAGGATGGGAACTACTTGGATCATCAATATGATCTCAAGAGAGGAACTCCATTATAGTTTTGATTCTTCATCCCTTCTCTTTTTGTTTTCCTTAGGACTTAGCCCTTCTTCTTCTTCTCTCCAGTCTAACCCAAGCCAAAACCTTTTGTGCAGACATTTAATCTTTGTGTTCAACATTAGAAACCTAAGCCTTATGCTTTTGATTTTCAAACTTTCTTTTCATAATACTTATTTTGAATTGAATCCTTAAGTCAACTTTGACCATTTTATATATACTTCTAATTGGTAAATATAACCCATTCAAATTTCTTTTGTGGTTCCAATGGCCACTTAATCAAAATCTTTCATAACCTTTAGCTATTAGGTTTGAGTTATCCTTGTGGTAGATATAATACTCACCTATATCCTTAGTGATGGACAATGAGTCTTACATGCTTATTATAGGGTTAACCCCTCACTAGCATGTTGAAGTTATCCTCAGATGGGGGATTTGTGGTTTGGTTGAGTTTTCTCCCATTGATAACAAAAGACCTTAAGGCTTTTGGACCAATCAATTCACCAACTTGTTTTGAGATTTTTACCCCGAACTACGAGGTTTTGATCCTAATCTTTTTATAAGATGGTACGTAGGCAATGGGTTTATCCATTCAAACAAAAAATGTAAATAAACTTGTATATTCTTTTCTCATCTCTTCAATCATGTTTGCACAAACAAAATTTCACAAAACAACAACCTTTACAACAAGTATGAAAAGGGCTCCCTAGGAGTACCTAGGATGTTTTGGGTGCCTAACACTTTCCCATTGCATAACCAACCCCCTTACCCAGATCTCTGTTCTCTTTTACTAGTTTTTGTTAAAACTATTAGGTTTTTGTTCGCTTTCTAACCATTCCTTTGGATAAATAGAAGTGCGGTGGCGACTCGACTTGTATGATTTACCTTAGATTTAGTCAATATCTCTAATGGTAACGAATACCCAGCTACAATCAACAGGTCATTGCTTCACCATACTAATGTCGGATTCCGAAGCCAATGACCATTGATCGCTCAAAGGAAAATAACCATTAAGTGTTTGAATGAACGAAACAGAAACAGTATATCATATATACCGTATTTTTCATTAGGATTACTTATATCATATATAACTTGATCAATCTCAATTGCGTAACCTATGGACGATCGATGTATCGCTGCTTCACCCTACTAATGTCGGTTCCGAAGCATAGTCAACATCAATCATCCAAATCGTACACACATGATGCCAAATTTAATTACTCGTTTATTCTTTGATTCATTCTGTCTTTTAATCATATTAATACAGAAAATAAACAGCTATCTGATGCATGGTTTCGTAAGTGGCTCTGATACCACTGAAGGAGAAGTGTGATCCAAAACGCAACGGAAATTAAAAATTTCTCCTTTAGTGATCCTTACAAATGGGCATGATCAGTGATAGAATAGTTACCTCTTGTGATGATTGAAACCTTTGATGTAGATCTACGGTGCGATCACGAACGTTGAACGATGACAACGCCTCTACTCAGTCCACACGAACGGATTCCTTCAATCTCAGTGCTAGCTGCTAAGAATGAAGGCTTTAAGTGAGTGAGAGAGAGAGAGAGGGAGAGAGAAAATGAAAATGCAACCGCACTTAATGCTTCTACACAAGGGTTCTATTTATAGAACCACTTGTGTGGGCTTCAATCTAAAAAGCCCACTTGAGTGTAAGTGGCCCATATTTTATAATATGCCAAAATCACTTAAGCATGTGGTACCTTACCATATTTCGTATTCTACTTAAGTACACCATACCTTACGATTTTCTATAATTCAGTTAAGTGTTCCGTACCTTACGGTGTTCCTTAGTTACTCTATCTCTCATCAATCCGTCCTTTGTGTGTGACCCTGTAGGTTTTCGCGGCATTGGCAATTATATTAAATCATGTATTTAACATAATAAACAGTGAGTGGTATCTAGTAACACATCACTACTACCCAAGACACGAAAATGTCATGTGATATGGAAAATCCTTTTGTGATAATACTTATGTGTACAATTACCCTTTTTCCCTTATGTCTATATTGAACACAAGGCATAGACCGTGTCATCCTTATCCAGTTCAATATTGGGCCCATAGACATTTATCCTGTTACGCAGGATGGGCAAATTCCATCTAGGTCACTCATGTCCCTTAGCATTCTTCGTGGAGTATCCATCAACTGTCTTTATGGTGATCTAGTTACGGACAATGTTTGATCAACAATAAAGCACTCGACTCTACATCCAGGGTCCATAGTGGTTTCAGGTCGAAGGATGGTATACACCATTATCACCATGAGAATAACTTATGAAACTTTGCATAACATTCTATATAGTATTCTTATAGCGGGTCAATCCAGTATAAATATTACTCTTAATATTCATACCTATATTTAAGACTTGATAACTCCTTATCCATGATCCATGAGATGTGATCATCAGTCTATATACATAATAGTCTTAATGCTTTAATGTTATCCCACGTCACAATAAAGCTCGACTACGAATACTTTAAGAATAGTGTCCTTATGTTTAATGTGATCTCATGATTAAGTCATACTTAATACATTAAACGGACTAGCTATTCTAGGGACTTTATTAAACAAACATAATAAAGAAAAAGCCTTTTATTATTAATAAGTAATTCGATACAAGTACCAAAAGTATTGGCCTCTAGGGCTTACACAACAATTATTACTATCATTTCCTTTGTACGATTAGAGAGGATGAGGTCAAAAAAATTTCGATTGGCTCATGGTAGAATAATAGAGGATTTTCGAATTTCACTTGGGTGGGGTTCGGTTTACACATTCAACTCCTATTTCATGTGGGATTTCCGAGTTTCGCTTGGGGTGAGAGTTCAGATTTAAGGAAGGCACGATAAGCCTGAAGGAAACGAAGAGAAAGGATCGTGCCTTCTAGAGCTGTCGAATCGTTTGCTTTCACGCTGTGAAATCGGAATAATGGAGGTATTGGCGGGTAGAAGGAGTGTAGGTCACGAGGAAGATTGAAGTTGTTTGGAAAGCCATGGCCATGGAGTATCGGTGTTTGGGTGGAGAGGATGAATTAAGGAGCGGCTATGGTACTTTGTTTGTTTCGACAAGAGATGAAGAAGCTCTGGCGCGCGGCGGCTAGGGTTCACACCAGTGGCCAATTTTTGTTTTTATTTCGTGTGTTTCGGTCGGGTCGGTTGAGGTCTGACCCGGAACTCCCGACCCGCGCCCTTGAGAGATGTTGGGCCTCGCCTTCGTATTGGGTCACGATCGTTGGCCCAATCTTTTTCCTTTCTTTTCTCTTTCAAACCTGGTTTTTGTGTTATTAGAGGAAGGCTTATTTCAACCAACCACTCTTGGTCTGGTGGGCGAGATTCCTTCTGCCTTCCAATGGGTCTTCGGTTTGATTCCCGGTTTGGGAATTCCATTCTTATTTTATTTAATTCCTTATTATTTTGTTTGTGATGTTTTTATTTATTTATTTAGACAATTTCCACTCCGTTTTAATTTTTTTCGAAACATTTGTTTTCTTTTATTTTTGTTTTCTTACGCTAAAGGAAAGATCCTTTTTAATCATATTGCTTTTGTTTATTTATAGTTAACTTGTTTTGGAATCCTTGTATTACCAAATCCTGGTGAGGGTATCCATCCAACTCCCTTTGGTTTCAAACTTTCATAGTCCATTATTAATCAATTTCAGTTTCTTCAAACCATTTCCCACTCAAATAATTGTTAACTAAGTGAATATGAAGAAAAAGATTACCTGGATGAAATATCCAGTCGTAATCCCGAATATTAGGCCCAAGTTGTAAGAGCTTGTAAGACTTATGTATTCGTATTCTCTTCAAAACTCTCCAATATTCAAATCATTTTCATAAGTAAGTTAGAAGAAAAAGATTACCTGGATGAGATATCCAGTCGTAATCCCAAATATTAGACCCAAGTTGTAAGAGCTTGCAAGCCACAAATATTCGTCTTCCCTTCAAAACACTTGTAAGTATTCAAACTTCTTTTCTCAATAAAATTGAAATAAAAAGATTACCTGGGTGGAAGGTCCAGACGTAATTCCGAGTATTATACCCAAGTTGTAAGAGCTTGCAATTCATAAATACGCGTCTTTCAAATCCAAAAATACATCCAACCAATCAAACTCTTTTCTTCATCGCCATGTGGTCTTTAAAACCTTTTCATAAACGAAAGACATCTTGTCTTAAGATGATGCAAAGCAATGCTTCATCCCTAATTGTTGAGCTGAGGTAAGTGACGTTTTTTCGAATGTTGATTTGTAAATCCATTCGATGTGTGGTATACATCAGCTCCTCATCTGTTTTGGGTAAAACAATGTTTCTCATCGATTAATACAGGATAGCTTTCGCTAAAATCGACCAACAAACAAACATTTTTCTATCCAAAACTACGTAATCCTTGAGTTCTCTATTGAGATACGTAGGAGCAGGATTGTGAAATCTTTTCAGGCCCATTAATAAAAAACTTAGGTTTAGTCCCCTTCGTTGAAAAATCCAAAAACATTCTTCTCTCTTCTGTTCTTTCTTTCCCACCTAATAACTTGATAAGCCTAACATTTCTAAGCTAACACTAACGCACACAACTAACCTAATGGTTCCCATGGAGTACAACGGGCGTGAGGGGTGCTAATACCTTCCCCTTGCATAATTGACTCCCGAACCCTAATATTGGTTGCGACAACCATGATCATTGTCGCTCTTTCTTGGGTTTTATCGATATTCCCCCTTTCCCTGTTAGGAATAAATAAAGTTCGGTGGCGACTCTGTTTAGTCCATCATGTGAGCGTGCGATTGGGCTTTGCTAAGTCGGTTCTCATTTTTCGAGGTGCGACACTGTAGCGGGGTATTCGTTACCATTAGAGATATTGACTAAATCCAAGGTAAATCATACAAGTCGAGTCGCCACCGCACTTCTATTTATCCAAAGGAATGGTTAGAAAGCGAACAAAAACCTAAAAGTTTTAACAAAAACTAGTAAAAGAGAAACAGAGATCTGGGTAAGGGGGTTGGTTATGTAATGAGAAGGTGTTAGGCACCCAAAACATCCTAGGTACTCCTAGGGAGCCCTTTTCATACTTGTTGTAAAGGTGTTTATTTTGTGAAAAATTTTATTTGGGCAAACATGATTGAAGAGATGAGAAGAGAATATACAAGTTACTTACATTTTGTGTTTGGATGGATAAACCCATTGCCTACGTACCATCTTATAAAAAGATTAGGATCAAAACCTCGTAGTGCGGGGTAAAAATCTCAAAATGACTTGGTGAATTGATTGGTCCAAAAGCCTTAAGGTATTTTGTTATCCAAGGGAGAAAACTCAACCTAAAACCACAAATCCACCATGTGAGGATAGCTTCAACATGCTAGTGAGGGGTTAACCCTATAATAAGCATGGAAGACTCATTGTCCATCACTAAGGATATAGGTGAGTATTACATCTACCACAAAGATAACTCAAACCTAATAGCTAAAGGTTATGGAAAATTTGATTAAGAAAGTGGCCATTTGAACCACAAAAAGACATTTGAATGGGTTATATTTACCAATTAGAAGTATGTACAAAAAAATGGTCAAAGTTGACTTAAAGGTTCAATTCAAAATAAGTGTTATGAAAAGAGTTTGAAAATCAAAAACATAAGGCTTAGGTTTCTAATGTTTGAAAACAATGGTTGAATGTTTGCACAAAGAGTTTTGGCTTGGGTTAGAGTGGGGAGAAGAAGAAGAATGGCTAAGGTCCTAAGTAAAGCAAAAAGATGAGGGATGAAGAATCAAAACCACAATGGAGTCCCTCTCTTGAGATCATATTGATGATCCAAGTAGCTCCCATCCTTTGGAATAAGCAATCACACAAAGCATAAGCAATCATCAAACAAGCCTCTTAAGAGATCCTCAAGGTATCTTGTGTCTTTCACTTTGGATGAACATGGCAATGGTCCTCCAATTAAGCTCAAGTGGGAACCCCTAGCATAAGAACACACACATCAAAAGTTCCATGAAGTAAATCAAGAATGGACAAGAGTGAGTTTAGAGATTTGGTCCATATTCATCATTAAGGTCTTTTTACTCCAATTTTGCATAGGGAATGTCCTAGAATCTAAGTCCATTTCTCCATTCTTTGCATAGGGTATGTCCTAGAATCTAAGTCCACTTCTTTGCATTTGGTTCTCAACAATCAAAACAAAACACAAGCATAATAATATATACACAATTATGTGCTCAAGTGAGCAAAAGGCAAATGGCATTAACATAAACATGTGCTCAAGTGAGCAAAGAGAAAAGCAAATGGATAATATGTGCAAGAATAGTAAATTGCATAAAAGTAAAGAGCAAAAAGTAAATGTTAATTGTTAATGGTTAGTGTTAGTAATTAGTGTGCCATAAGGCAAATTTAGCGCTATGTTAAGCAATCGTAATTGGACTTATGTAGAAGTCACAACTATCTGAGGTCGGTCAATGATAATGTAGGCAACAACACAAGTTAGAAGTCTTGATTAGTGAACCAAGTTCCAACAACTTGCCATGCCAAAAAGGAAAAAAGAATTGATCTTGTATTGGTTTAAGCCTTTTGCATGATTTAGAAAACAACCTATCCTTAATGCAAAGCCATTCACTTGATCAATTGATCAAGATGAATTAGATTTGAATCAAGGAAGATTAAGTCTCCCTAATCAATGTTAACTTATCAACCTTCAACTCATTTATCAAAAAGAAAGAAGAAGAAGGAAGAAGGGGATAAAGAATGGATAAGGAAATGGAAAGATCAAAATGCATAAGATGAAATAAGATGTACCAATCCATATGTATTGACCAAATGACATTGAAAGTCAAAGTCAAACAATAAGAAATCAGAAATGAGATGGAGATTGGAGATCAAACAATAAGCATAATATTTTTGGCATTTTTAATATTAAAATAAACTTGAATTAAAAATAAAAGAAAGGTCAAACTTCAAAATCACTTCAAATCAATCTTGAAAGGTCCAAGTGATTTATCCTAAGTTCAACAAGGTCAAACAATGTTTGACAAAAAATTTCAGCATTTTTAAAAGTCAGAAACTATTTTTAATCAATTAAAAATGAATAAAAATAACCTAATTGAACTAAAATCTCAAATAAATCTCAAATCAATTAAAAAATTGATGAGAATATTTTTCATAGATCCATCATCATTCAAATAGGTTAGGAAAATATTTTTGTATTTTTTGAATATCAAAAACTATTTAAAATGAATTAAAAATAACCAGAAAAGAGAAAATTCACAAAAAATATCAAATGACAAAACAAAAAAAATAAAAATCAGAATCAGAAACTAGAATTTATTTAGATACTAATGCAATTGGTCCCATAATTTTTGGATTAAAAATGAGAGAGATACGAATTTTTGAAATAAAAGGGAATTAAAGAAAATAAAATCAGAAATTAGAAATTCAAAAAAACCAGGAGCGTTAGATCTGAGCTCATTAATTGAGCTGGCACATTATGCGCTCCAGATGCGCGCTTCCACCATACGCTTCAGTCAATGCGTGCACACCATGAATTAATGAAAGTCATAACAAGCGAGGGCCAAGATTAGATCTGGAAATTCAATCCAACGATCCACAACGCATCTGGCAATGGAACGGCCACCGGAGTCACCTTCTTCTCCGGTGAGCTTGAAGGTTCTGGCCAATATTTCAGACAAACAAATCTTAACCAAAATACACGATCTATACATCTTTGGAAAGCTGAGATGATGTACATCATCCCTGTGCCACTCAATTCCACTCTAGATCTCTATATTGAGAGAAATCAGATATGGAAGTTATGTGGTGTTCATCATGAACTTAATGGATTTCAAAAATTAAATGCACAATCATGATGCCTCTATTGAGAGGACTTCAGCCAACACAAGATCCAAGCAAATAAGTCAATATATGATGAGTTTCGAAGAAAATACCAGTTGAAGAGCAAACTTGATTTCTGGAAACTTGAGCTCGATTCCTTGCTTTCTTGGCCAAAACAGAAGATCAATGAGTTGAAGGATGAAGGTTTAGAAGCTTTAGATCCAAGGATTCAACCAGATGTAGTTGAATTTTGGATCTAAAAAATTTGAAGAAAAGTGAAATAGCTTCTTTGGTAATGGTTATGGATTCAGTTGTGCAGCATCTCAGGCGCCATTAGGTTCCCTTTCAAGTGAAGCAAGCAAGTGTATTTATAGCAATAGCTGATGCAATGCATGATCAAACTCGTGTGCATGTGAATTGGGTCCTCCATGCATGGGCCTGTACAGGCGCATGTGAGGCCCAAAACTTGGTGCAAATGCAATCTGAAATGAATGTGAGATGGTTTGGACGTGTAGCTTGCATTCCAATTGCTTGTTATACATAATTGAACCAAAAATTTCCCCTCTTTGAAAATACCAATTGCAAAATCCAAACATGATCATGTGAGTAATGGTTGGAAAGGTCTTGATGTAAGGAACAATTGTTATGTTGGGCAAAAATCCATTTGAAGTGTGGAAATTGGTGAAATTGGAGTTTAAAGTGCAAGGTGAAAAACATGGAAAGGCAAAGTTTCTAAATTTGGCCAATATTCAAGCCCTTCTATTTTGATGATGCAAGCATCAAATGAAAATACCTCCAACATCAAAGTTGTACTTGAAGTTGGACTTTTTTGTCTTTTAATGCATTTGACCCAAAAGGACCTATAATGTCTTGCATTATCACATGTATTTCCTTTGAGATTTTGAAATTTTGTCCAACATAACATTTTAAGTAGACATCTTAAGCGTTCCAATGCATTTGATCCCACCTTAAGATCATAAAAAATGAATGAGTTATGTCCTTGGGAAGTTGACCCTAAATTAGGGTTTCAGTCAAAATAACCTATAATGTATTGGAATGGGAGATGGCCTCCCAAGCTTCAAATCAATTTTTGATGAACATGAAAGTTGTTCATATTGTCCTTAAGAACATTTTTGCTTTTGGAACCATCTCCATTTGACCAAAACATAAAGAGTTAGGTCTCAGTGCATTTCAAAATAGTTAGATGAATTGACTGATCAACTTCTCAAGTCCATGACTCATATCTTGATGAATTGATGATTGAGGACACTCAAATAAGTTCAAATATACATTAAATTATGAATTAAAGAACTTCCCTTGGTTGTATTTGATCATGGGCTGAGGTTGCTTCAAGAGCAAGGCATTGTGGTGCACAGATGAATTAGGGTTTCCTTGGGGAACAAACCTCAAACCCTTTGACTTGCTTTGATCAAAATGATGAATTGAGATGCTAGGGAGGCATATTTGATGGATGATAGCTTTGGGAACCATTACCATGCTTGCTATCATCTTCTCCTGACCATATCTTTGTACCAAGGATCTCCTTGAAGTTTTTGACCTTGTGATTGCTCAAGCTGCAAACCAGAGATGTTAGTGACATATTTTTGGTGTCTTTGGTTAGTAAACAAAATGAGAAAAGCAATGATATACAATTCAAGCATGCTTGGTGATCTCAAACCACTCACAAGAGATCCTACCCAAAGGTAAAAGGAACCAAGATGCTAATGATCCTTGAGGCAAATGCAAATGCAATCTTATGATGCCATAAGGGATCTTAGGGACAAAATTAGGGTCTTACAGACACTACCGGCTTTAGCAAAAGAAATAGCTCTTCCAATGATAAACTCAAAATTCAACCCTTGAATCCCTCCTTTCTTCATCAAATTAGCATCAATCTCATATTTCTTCAAATGAATAACTTCGGATATGACTTGAGATCTGGGAATCTCCTTTAATCCATTGAAGTGCACCTTGTTAGATATGGGTATACCCAAGAGATGGGCATACTCTTCCAACGTGGGTGTGAGCTGATAATCCGGAAAAGTGAAGCACCGATAAAGAGTATCATAGAATTGGACCAAGACACTCTGGAGTCCTTCAACCACATCAGTAGATAGTAAGGATAAAAGCTTCCCATTATCAACCCATTATCAAGCCTACACTTGAACAGTCTCTGCACTACATCCTAAATAGGTCAAGTTGGGTTATATGTTCTATGGTCCTCGGCTTCTCGGACTTCCAGGTCGAAAAAAGTAATGTCTATCCACGACTTACTCGTGTGACATCAGTAATTCCAAGGGGGCCTCCACTGAGTAGATGGGTCTCAAGCCAACTCGTTAAGGACTACTCCACATGAGTCGAACATGAATATACCATCCTCCTATCTTAATTGCACTCAAGTTCGGGTTAGAACTTATCTCACCACTCAAAGATCACCAAGCATAACAAATAGATTATATCACACAAACAATATATACAAACAAACATCAATAATCAACAAAATATTGCACACGAAAAAGTTGCTAAACCCACTGAGGATTACTCCCTAGTGGAGTCGCCACTTTATTTCTATAGCGGTGCATTCATGACCATCGAGCTATGGATAAACCCGACGTCATTGGAAAATTAGAGTCGCCATCACACTTTATTTGTTTCCAGAGAAAAAGGGGAAAGGTGCGAACAAAACCCAAAGATAATAAGTTTTCAAATCAAAACTAATAAATATCCAGAGATTACAGGTAATGGGGTTGGTTGGTTACACAGAGGGAAGGTATTAGCACCCAAAGTGCCCTAGGTACTCCTAGGAAGCCCTTTTTGTGTGCAAGTGTTATTGTTGAAAATATGTTTGATAAAAATAGAATGAGGGCATGAGAAAAGAATTCATTTATTATATTTTTGTGTTTGAGAAGACCTTCAATCTTATATCTATGTACCAACATAAAAATGAGGGATCAAAACCCCATAGTTCGTTGTAAAAATTTCAAAGAACTTGGTGGATTGATTTTAAAAAAGGTTTAAAAGGAAAAGGGCAGAAAATGGACAAAAGATTTAAATGAAGTTATTATTTATTTTTGTCTTTTTGAAATTGAGTTCAATATGATTAAATTTATTTATAGGTTTGATTAAGAAAAAGTTTTGAAAATCGGTGACATAAGGCCAAAGTTTCTACTCATTTAAACATGTCTAAGTTGAAAACACAAGCAAATAAGGTTTTTAAAAGGAGGGAAATATTTTAAAATTTAAGAAAGAAAGGAGGAGATAAAGGGACTATCCTAAACAAAATTTAAAAGTCAAGAGTTGAAAAGATCTGACCAATAGGAATCAATCCACAAGACAAGAATGCCATATAGAAACCCATTTCCTTTGGACTTTTGAGCAAGCAATAAGCATAAGCAGCATCCAAGCAAATAATATGAATACCAAGGAATCAAATAAAGATGGCCATAATATCCAAGCAAGCACTCCAATAGCCAACAGTCTTCAATGTCTATAAATGCATCAGATGAAATATTTCCTTGGTAGACCCACAGAAACAATCACCAGACATCAACAATAATAGCAGTATAACAATCAAGCACAAAGACAAAGTAACAAATGAATCAAAAGCACTCATGATTTGCATCAGATGAAAGGCACAGTCAAGGATAGCTCAGTCTCAAAATAATGGCATTGGCCTAGTCCTTCAAAGAATGGGAATGTTGCTTACTTCTAAGTCTAATAGTTCAGATCATGTTCAAAAGGGCAAAGGTCCAACTGTCCACCAACATATTTTTAGTGTTTTTGTTGTTTATTAAGTATTTTAAGGTCCTAAGACCACAAATAGAACAAAATCAAAAGCATGCAATATATACAAGGACAAATGATATGGCTCAAGTGAGCAAAGTAAAAATGAATGAAGCATAAACATCTTGCATGAAATGTAAATGGCAATGAATGATAAAAGTACTTGAACTTAAATTGCATTAAGTAAATGACTTGAAAGTAAATAAATATTAATAAGAGGTTAGTGAAATGTTAGTTAAAGAGTTTTAATTATTTAAGTCATTCCTTTGAGAATACTCAACCATCCATTCACAAGTATGAAGATCTAAACCAAGACATCATCTGTGAGAAGGGCTCCAACTTTGATAAATTAACAAGCATGCCACTAGCTCTCATAAATGGAAAAAAGGTCAAGTCTTCATACAATTCCATGAAGAATGGGAGACTTACAGTCTCACTTACAAGAATGTTATGCCTTTTGGGATAGATTTAGCTTTATGTTAAGTAATCGTAATTGAACTTATGTAGAATTCACAACTATCTGAGGTCGGGCAATAAAAATATTGGTGTTAATGCATGTTAGAGACATGGTACAAAGAACCAAGCTCCTAAAACATACCACACATAAAAATAAAGTGGGAGGGACCTATCTCAATCAGGCTCATGTTGATTCATCTGACACAAGGTCATTGATGAATCAACTAGCATTTGACTTGAAGAGAATTCATTGGTCAATGATGGATTGGGGAAGAATAGGAATGGAGATGAAGAGGCAAAGGGAAATAGAAACCCAAATTGATCACAAGAGGAATGTCATCGGATCAATATTATTCATTCATCTTGAGGGATAAAATGTACATTTCATCAACCCCCTAAATCCAATAGCATTGATCAAATGAAAGTTCAAATCAACCATGATCAAGGCCAAGCAGAAAGTCAAACATCGCAAGGTCAATCAAATAGCTCAACAATATTTTGAAACAATTAAACAATTAAAAATCAATTTAAAAATGTATTAAAATGCATTTTTTAAAAGTCAAAACCTCAAATCCCTTCAAATCACCAAATAAATGGGAAAGGAATTTATCTTAGGTCAAACAAGGTCAAAGGACCTTAGACAGAAAATTTCATAATTTTTGAAAAGTTACAAGTATTTTGAAATATTTAAAAACAAGTCAAAAATCATTTAATTTACAAAAAATAACAAAATTAATCCAAAAAATGATTTTAATTCGAAATATGGAAGAGGAAAATATTTAAATATTTTTGTGAAAGTCCCATATTTTTTGGATTAAAAATGAGTTTAATATGAATTAAACAAAATAAACTAATTAAAAGTAAAATCAGAATTAATTAAAATAGATGGAAAAACAAGGGCCATCAGATCTCCCTCATTAATTGAGGTGGAAGATCTGATGGCCACGCGCTAAGATGCACCAAACACTCTGGTCAAACGTGTGGCAAAGTGAGTAATTAGAACCAATGGCCATGATTAGAACGTGGATGCCTGATCAAATGGTTGGGAAGGTGCCAACTATAACACTCCTGATTGTTTTCAAGATTACCGACTGACCCCACAAACCAACACGGGTCTTTTAAGCATATTTTGACCCCACTCACATGCTTTCCAGGAAACTTCCCAGAAGGTCACACATCCAAATACTACTCCAAGTCAAGCACGCTTAACTATGGAGTTCTTATCTATTAGGCTACCGAAAAGAAGATGCATCTTGTTGGTATAGGTAGTACCAATTAATCCTTATAAGCCTTCCTTCAATCATGTACTAGGAGTGTCTCATTATCATGCCTCGTGCATCGGTAACCACTCCCTCACCCTCGGGTGTAACATGTAACCACTCTCTGGCCTCTCTAGCCTCGGGTGTTACATGCCCACCAGCTTCCGCTTGGTTCGTCCCTGAACCACATCGTACTGGAGAGGTCTGGATCTGATACCATTTGTAACACCCCAGATTACTTTCGGGATTATTGACTGACCCCACAAACCAACACGGGTCTTTTCAGCATGTTTTGACCCCACTCACACGCTTTCCAGGAAACTTCCCAAAAGGTCACCCATCCAAATACTACTCCAAGCTAAGCACGTTTAACTATGGAGTTCTTACCTATTAGGCTAACGAAAAGAAGATGCATCTTATTGGTATAGGTAGTATCAATTAATTCTTATAAGCCTTCCTTCAATCATGCAATCCCATACCTGCACAACCTCAGGATCCCTCTCATTCCGATGTGAATTCGGTTTTTCACTAGAAGCTGTTAGGAGTGTCTCATTATCATGCCTCGTGCATTGATAACCACTCACTCGCCCTCGGGTGTAACATGTAACCACTCTCTGGCCTCTCTGGCCTCAGGTGTTACACCAACACACCGCCGGAGCTAGGGCTCCGGTCCTTTTCTCTGGTGGACCTCACCGGACTGGTCCACCATCAACCTTCATAAAAATAAAAGATGCATACACTATTTTGAAGAGAAAAATGCTAGGAATCCAAATCTACCCTCAAAATTTTCCATTTCTCACTATATTAAAAGATACATGAAATTGAAAATTGAGGAGTATGAATTGAGTTGCTTCGATTTAACCTCAAAGCAACTTAATCTTGTTACCTATGTTGGTAGGTCTTCAGACAACCAAAGATCAAGTAAAATGGTGGAGAATTGAGGGAGAATTGAAGAAGAGAAAAATATGAAAATTCACCTTCCGTTTGCTTCAATTGAGCTTGATTTCCCTTCAAATTTGGCTTGGCTTGCTTCTATCCACTTGCAGGAGGTAAAATGAATGATCAAAGGGCTTGGATTCTTAGAGTTTTAATCCCAAAACAGAAGTAAAATTGAAACTCGATTTCAGTTGAAATCTTTAAGTTTATCCTTTCAATGGAGGTTAGGGAGGATGAAGGTCAAAGCTTGGGCCAAGGGTCTTCATTTTGAGCTCAAGGGCAATGTATTTATAGCCTACACACTTGCTTTTCACACATTTTCAATCAAATGCCAAAAATAGCAATGCCATCATGCACAAGGCCCATAAAATGATGCAAATAGGTCCAAATTCAAATCCAAATGATGCTGAAACAATAACATGGAACCATGCAATGTTAATTTGAAAATTGGTCATGACATTTTCCAATTAGGTTCATGCATTACGCCCATGCGCAAGTCACTCAAAAATATCGTGATCTTGGACTCTTTGGAAAGGTGACATGAATGGGAGCAACTTTGATGATGAAACTTTTTCCATTTGGAGCTTGGATCATGATGAATTTTGAGGTAGAAGTTAGAGGAATTAAACATAGTTGAAAATTTTCTAAGTTAAAAGTCAAATGACCACTTTTTCCACCTTGAAAAACGTTTGCTATGAGCTTCAAATGAAAATGGTTCCTTCTTAAAAATTGCAATTCTTTAATTCGTCTTCAACTTGGTCACAAATTTAACACCATTTGAATCTTGCATGAGGGAGCTATCGATTTTAGAAGTTGAGGAAAATTGCTTGTTCAATGATGATGGCCCAAAATGACCTATAATGTTTCCTCTTGGCACATGTCCTTGAAAGTAGAATTTGACATTTCTCAAAGAAGAAAAGTTTGATAAGACACCTTGGAATTAATCATGAAACTTGGATGGCTTTCATATCATAAATATTGAGCAAGTTATGATTCTTGGAAGTTGACCTTCTTACTAGGGCACAGACAAAATGACCTATAATATCTCACCATAAAAAATGACTTTACAAGAAAACTTAGCTCTTGATGCCAACATGAAAGTTGTTTGGAATTTCATAAATAGTAACATTTCTCTTCGAATCCTTTTCATATGACAAATATTGTAGGAGATAGGGTCTAGAGAACCCTAGATTTGACCAGTTGACTTTCACTGGTCAACCTCTTTGAACCAACTTGCAAAATTGAAGCTCTTTTAATATTTGGGGCTCATGGAGCATAATATATACTTGAGATGATGTATAATGAATTATCCCTTGAAATATTTTACCAATTGTTGAAGAAACTTGTTGAGGAAGTCACACAAGATACCCAGATGAATTAGGGCTTTCCAGGCAAACAAGCTTCAAACTCTTGATGAATTCTTGATCAAATTGACAAATAAAGAATATGGGGATCCATATATGATGCTTAAAACCTTTCTTTGATTGATATCTTTCATTGAGGGTCTCAAACCCTATATGTGAGCTTGATGATGCGTAAATGGACACACACACTACCTACAAAAGAAACAAAGCTATACTAGACACGTTTTTGGTATTTTGGTTAGTAAACAAATAAAAACAAAGTATGATACAATCAAAAGTGCTTGGTGATCTCTCCCAATGCAAACCCAATGAAGGAGGGGTAAGGAGGATACCAAGGTGTGATCCCAAATCCAATGTAAATGATGAGATAGCATGAGGGATCTTAGGATCAAAAATTAGGTCTTACCTGGTTGATCAAAAACTTAATTAAAAAGAGCTACTACAAAAATAACAAGGTCATCAAAATAAGTCTCAACGGTAAGCTTCTATGATAGAAGGCATCCCTGAAATTTCTCTATCTACTCTGGTGGATGAGTTGGAAGTTCTCTGTGAATCAATTATAGTTTTGAAAACCTAAAGTAAACTATTGATTTGTATAGCAACGTATACACACCAAAAACATATGTGAAAGAGAAAATTAAAAGATGTGTTTCTCACACTCATACACTTAGAACATCTTCTTTGAATATTTTTGTTAAGTGTAATAGTTGATTTAAACTTGTGTATTTGCTTTTTGAAGCAACTTGTAAACACAAACCTTATTTATTTTAGCATTTGGTTAACTTCCTGGATATACTAAGTTTAGTCATAATTCTCGAGAAGTCATTGAGGGTTAATCTTTGAGTTGTATTGCCTTGAGAAACTATGGTATAGTCAGAATTTCTTAAGAAGTCTTAGACTGAATGTCTTTGAGTTGTTGTAATCAGTTCGATTATTGGATTAAGTCCTTATTGAGAATAACATTTTCTTCCGGTTTCAATATTTAAAGGCCTTAGGCCCCTATAATAATAACATTTTCTTCCGGTTTCAATATTTATTATTTTACAAGAGATGATAATGAGAATCACTCCTTAAGGATTATATATGAAGACAATGGAGACATACATTCCACCAAGATAAATTTATATCTAACTCAGAAAATGAGTTGAGACATATCAAACAAATTAATCATATATCCAAAGTAAATTTATATATAAATGCAAGTGATTTTACATTTGGAATTTATGCATGTACTTTTTTTATGCATAATCAATTACCCCATAAATTGACAAAATAAAATAATTTCACGTGGTCGGTGTAGCGGTAAATTCATGACCATCAAGCTATGGATAAACTTGACGTCAATAAAACCAGAGTCGTCATTTCGCTTTTATTGTTTCCAAAGGAAAAGGGAAAAAGTACAAACAAAACTCAAAGATAAGAATTTTTCAAATCAAAACTAATAAAATGTCAGAGATTACAAGTAAGGGGGTTGGTTACATAGAGGGAAGGTGTTAGTATCCAAAGTGTTCTACGTACTCCTAGGGAGCCCTTTTTTGTGTGCAAGTGTTTTGGTTGAAAAAGTGTTTGATAAAGATGGAACGGGGAGATGAGAAAAGAATTCATTTATTATATTTTTGTGTTTAATAAGACCTTCAGTCTTATGCCTACGTACCAACATAAAAATGAGGGATCAAAACCCCGTAGTTCATGGTAAAAATTTCAAAGAAGTTGATGGATTGATTTTACAAAGGTTTTAATGAAAAGGGCACAAAATGGCCAAAAGATTTAAATGAAGTTGTTAATTCTTTTTTTCTTTTTGAAATTGAGGTCAATATGATTAAGTTTATACCCAAGTTTGATTAAGAAAAAGTTTGAAAATTCATTGGTATAAGGCCAAAGTTTCTACTAATTAAAACATGTCTAAGTTGAAAATATAAACAAATAAGGTTTTTGAAAAGAGGGAGAGATTTTGAAATTTAAGAAGTGGGAGGAGATGAAGGGACTACCCTGAACAAAATTAAAAGTTAATAGTTGAAAAGATCTGACCAATGAGGTGCAATCCACAAGACAAAAGTGTCAGATAGAAACCCATTTCCTTTGGACTTTTGAGTAGATAATGAACATAAGCAATATCCAAGCAATTAATCATGAATACCAAGGCATCAAATAAAGATAGCCATAATATCCAAGAAAGTATTCCAATAGCAAGCAATCTTCAGTGTCTTCAAATGTATCAAATGAAATATTTCCTTAGCCAACTCACAGAAACAATCATCAAACATCAATCAGAATAACAGCATAACAAATAAGCACAAAGACAAAGTAACAGATGAACCAAGAGTGCTCAAGGTTTGCTTCAGATGAAAGACACAGTCAAGGACGGTTCAGTCTCAAAATGATGCCATTGGCCAAGTCCTTTAAAGCATAGAGGATGTTGCCTAATTCTAAGTCCAAGAGTTCATATCAAGTCCAACAGTCCACCAACATTTTTTTCTAGAGTTTTTTGTTGTTATTAAGTATTTTAAGGTCCTAAGACCATAAACAGAATAAAATCATAATCACACAATATATACGATCACAAGATATGGCTCAAGTGAGCAAAAAAAAAGTGACTGAAACATAAAAAATTGCACGAAATGTAAATGGCAATGAATGATAAAGGTACTGAAATTTAAATTTCATTAAGTAAATGACTTGAAAGTAAAGCAATGTTAATGAAATGTTAGTCAAATGTTAGTGAAGGGTTTAATTGTTTAAGTCATTCTTTGGAGAACACTCAACCATCCATTCACAAGTATGAAGACATGAACCAAGACATCATCCATGAGAAGGGCTCCAACTTGGATAAATCAACAAGTATGCCATTATCTCTCGTGAATGGAAAAAAGTTCAAGTATTCACACAATTCCACGAAGAATGGAAGAGTTACAATCTCACTTACAATAATACTATGCCTTTTGGGACAGATTTAGCTCTATGTTAAGCAATCGTAATTGGACTTATGTAGAATTCACAACTATCTGAGGCCGAGCAATAAAGATATTGGTGTTAATGCTTGTTAGAGACTTGGTCAAGCTCCTAAAACATACCACACACAAAAATAAAGTGGGATGGACCTATCTCAATCAGGCTCATGTTGATTCATCTGACCCAAAGTCATTGATGAATCAACTAACATTTGACTTGAAGAGAAATCATTGGTCAATGATGGATTGGAGAAGAATAGGGATGAAGATGAAGAGGGGAGGGGAAATAGAAACCCAAATTGATCATAGGAGGAAATTCATTTGATCAATATTATTCATTCATCTTGGGGGATGAAATGTACATTTCATCAACCCCCTAAATCCAATTGTATTGATCAAATAAAAGTTCAAATAAACCATGACCAAGGCCAAACAAAAAGTCAAAAATCACAAGGTCAATCAAATGGGTCAACAATATTTCAAAACAATTAAACAAATAAAAATCAATTTTAAAATGAATTAAAATGTATTTTTAAATGGACAAAACCTCAAATCCCTTCAAATCACCAAATAAATGGCCAAGGGATTTATCCTGGGTCAAACAAGGTCAAATAATCTTAGAAAAAAATATATAATTTTTGGAAAGCTAGAAGTATTTTAAAATATTTAAAAACAAGTCAAAAATCATTTAATTCACAAAAAATATCAAAACTAATCCAAAAAATGATTTTTATTTAAAATATGGAAGAGGAAAATATTTAAAGATTTTTGGTGAAAGTCTCATATTTTTTGGATTAAAAATGAAATTTCTATGAATTAAATAAAATAAATGAATTAAAAAGAAATCAGAAATTAAAATAAAATGGGGGAAAACATGGGCCACCAGATCTCCCTCATTAATTGAGGTGGCATATCTGATGTCCAGGCGCTAAGGTGCATTATGCACTCAAGTCGTCTGTGTGGAAAACACGGTCATCATAACCAATGGATGAGATTGGAACGTGGGAGAAGATCAGATGGTTGGGACTGATGCCGACACACCACCGGAGCTAGGGCTCCGGTCATCTTCTCCGGTGGACCTTACCAGATTGGTCCACCACCAACTTACACCAAAAAGAAAAGTGTATACACTAAATTGAAGGAAAAATTACTAGGAATCCAAATTTGTCCTCAAAACTCTCCAATTCTCATTATTTTGAAAGATACATGGAATTGAAAATTGAAGATCATGAACTGAGTTGCTTCGATTTGACCTCAAAGAAACTCAATCTTGTTGCCTACATTGGTAGGACTTCATCCAATTAAAAATCAAATGAAATGACGAAGATTTGAAGGCGAATCGAAGAAGAAAAGTTTCACAAATTCACCTTTTGTTTGCAATGGGGGAGCTCGATCTTGATCTCAATTTGCTTGGGCTTGCTTCTACCATCTTGCAGGAAGTGAAATGAGTGATTAAGAAGCTTGGATTATTGTAGTTTCAATTCCAAAACATTATGAGTATTAAAACTTGATTTCTAAATAAATCTTCAAGATTATCCTTTCAATGGGGTTTAGGGAAGAAGCAGGTCGAAGCTTGGGCAAGAGGGGTCCATTTTTGAGCTCAAGGAACATGTATATATAGCATTGCAAGTTGCTTTCCACACCTTTCCATAAAATGTCAAAAATAGCAACATGGTGTACATGCTTGCATAGGAGTGTGATAGGCCCATCAAATGATGCCAAAATATTCAAACTTATGTGCAAACCAACCTAAAACAATAGCATGAAGTCATGCATTAGTGAAATGGAAATTGATCATGGAAATTACCAAATAGAGCCATGCATTACACCCATGCGCAAGTCTTTCAAAAATGCTCCAAATGCCATGATCTTAGACTCTTTGGAAAGGTAACATGAAGGGGAACAACTTTTATATTGAAAACATTTCCATTTGGAGCTTGGATCATGATGAATTTTGAAGTGGAAGTTGGATAAATCAAACATAGTTGAAAACTTTCTAAATTAAAAGTCAAATGACCACTTTTTCCACCTTGGATAACTTTTGCTATGAGCTTTAAATGAAAATGGTTACATCATCAAAGTTGTATCTGTTGAAATCCTATTCAATTTGGTCACAAATTTGACACCATTTGAATATTTCATGATGGAGTTATGGATTTTAGAAGTTGAGGAAAATTGTATGTTCGATGATGATGGCCCAAAGTGACCTATAACGTTTCCTCTAAGTAAATTCCCTTGCAAGTTGAGTTTGACTTTTCTCAAAGAAGAAAATTTGGATAAGACATCTTTAATTTGATCATGAAACTTGGATAGCCTTCATATCACAAAAATTGAGCAATTTATGGTCCTTGGAAGTTGACCGCCTAACTAAGGCACGGACAAAATGACCTATAATATTTAACCATAAAAAATGACTTTCCAAGAAAAAATAGCTCTTTATGTCAACATTAAAGTTGTTTGGAATGTCATAAAGAGTAACTTTTCTCTTGGAAAAATTTCCATATGACAAAAACTGTAAGAGATAGTGTAAGACCCCAATTTTGACCCTAAGATCCCTCATGATATCTCATCATTTACATTGGCTTTCGGATCACACCTTGGTACCCTCCTTACCCCTCATTCATTGGGTTTGTATTTGGAGAGTTCACCAAGCATATTTTATTGTATCATACTTTGTTTTTCATTATTTATTAACCAAAATGCCAAAAATATGTCTATGTATAGTTTGTTACTTTTGTAGGTACTGTGTGTGTGTGTTCACCCATGCTCCATCAAGCTCATATCTAGGGTTTAAGACCCTCAATGCAAGGAGATCAATCAAGAGATGGTTTAAATTTGTTCTATACATCACCTATGTAACCCCATGGTTTTCATATATCATATTGATCAAGAATTCATCAAACGTTTGAAGCTTGTTTGCCTTGGAAGCCCTAATTCATTTGGGTATCTTGTGTGACTTCCTCAACAAGTTTCTTCAAAATTTGATCAAATATATCAATATATACTTAATATTACATCATCTTACACATATATGATCCTCCATGAGTCCCAAAGATCAAGACAGTGTTAAGTTTGCAAGATGGTTCATGGTGGTTGACCAAAGAAAGTCAACTAGTCAAAAATGGGGTTCCCTGGACCCTATCTCCTACAATTTTTGTCATATTAAAATTATTCCAAGATAAACGTAACTCCTTATGACATTACAAGCAACTCTCATGTTGAAGTCAAGATCTAGTTTTGCTTGGAAAGTCATTTTTTATGGTGAAAGATTATAGGTCATTTTGTCTGAACCCTAGTTAGGAGGTCAACTTCCAAGGACCATAACTTGCTCAATTTTTATGATATGCAAGCCATTCAAGTTCCATGATCAAATTCAGGATGTCCTATTCAACTTTGATGTTTGTAATAAGTTAATTTCAACTTGCAAATGCATGTTCCAAGAGGAAAGATTATAGGTCATTTTGGGCCATTACCATTGAACAAGTGATTTTCCTCAACTTCTAAAATGCATAACTCCTTCATGCCAAATCCAAATAAGGTCAAATTTGTGACCAAATTGAAGACGTTTGAAAGAACTACAACTTTTATGAAGGAACTTTTCCTATTTGAAGTCCATAGCAAAAGTTATTCAAGGTGTAAGAAGTGAACATTTGGCATGGAACTTAGAAAATTTTCAAATATGTTTGATTTTCCAAACTTCCTCCTCAAATTTCATCATGATCCAAGCTTCAAATGGAAACGTTTTCAACATGAAAGTTGTTCTCCTTCATCTCACCTTTCCAAAAACTCTAATATCACCTCATTTGGCCAAAGAATGAAGGACTTGCGCATGGGTTCTTTTCAAGGGACCAATTGGATGAATTTCACCTTCACGTTTCAAATTGAAATGCATGGCCACATGACATGATTTCAGCATGATACACAAGCATTTTTGGACCTGAATACATCACTTGATGGGCCTCTCGCACGCCCATGCAAGCATGCAATAAAAATTGCTAAATTTGGCAAAATTTGGAAGTGTGTGGAAATTAATCACATTGGGTATAAATACAACCCTCATGGCTCAGAATTGAGACCTCGTGCCCAAGCTTTGAACCTGCAATCCAAACCCTCACCATTAAAGGATAATCTTGAAGGTTTTCATTTGAAAATTGAGCTTCAAATCTTATTCTATTTTGAGATTGAAACTCCAAGAGTCCAAGCCTCTATTTGATCTTAATCACCTCCTACAAGCTTCTGAAGTCAAGCCAAGCACAATTGGGATCAAGATCAAGCAAGGTTGAAGCTCCTTCGAAGGTAATTTTTCAGAATTTTCATATCTTAGATTCTCCCTCAATTCTTCACTATTCTTTATGATTTTTGGTTGGCTGAATTCCTTCCGATATAGGCATCAAGATTGAGTTAGTTTGAGGTCAAATCCGAGAAACTCAGTTCATGATCCTCAAAATTAAAGTCCATGTATCTTTTTATATACTTGGAATTGGAGAAAATTAAGGTCAAATTTGAGCTCCTGAGCATTTTCTATGAATTAGTGTCCTTGTTTTCCATTTTTCATGAAGTTGAGGTTGGACCAGTCTGGTGGTGATCACCGGAGAAGATGACCGGAGCTACGGCTCCGATGGTGCGTTGGCAAGTCCCAAGCCATCTGATCTGGTTCAAATGTTTTAATCTTGAGCGTTCATTCTGATTACCATGCGTATATTGCATTGACCAATGAAAATGGTGGAACGTGCACGTGAGGCCATCAGATCTGCCACCTCAATTAGTTAGGGAAATTTGATGGCTCTTGTTTTTTTGTATTTTCTGATTTTTCATTTAATTGCTTTATTTTGTTTAATTCATAATAATTTCGTTTTTTATCTAAAAAATATGGGACTTTCAAAAATCTTTAAATATTTTTCTCTTTCATTTTCTAATTAAAAATATTTTTTGGATTAATTTTGATATTTTTCATTAATTAAATGTTTTTGTGCATATTTTTAATTGTTTAAAAATACTTTGATTTTTCTAAAATAATGAAATTTTGTTGTCTGAGGTCCTTTGACCTTGTTTGACCTAGGATAAATCTCTTGGCCATTTATTTGGTGTTTTGAAGAGGTTTTAGGTTTTGACCAAACTAATTTGTATTTTAATGCATTTTTAAATTGATTTTTAATTGATTAAATGTGTAAAAATCATGTTGAGCCACTTTTATAGTCTTGTGATTGTAGCGGGGTATTCATTACCTTTAGATTTATTGATTAAATCAAAAGTAAATCATACAATTCGAGTCGCCACCGCACTTCTATTTATCCCAAGGAAATGTTAGAAAGCGAACAAAAATCGAGAAGTTTTATCAAATCAAAAAAACTAATAAAAATGTCATAGATCTGGGTAAGGGGGTTGGTTATGCATGAGAAGGTTTTAAGCACCCAAAACATCCTTAGTACTCTAAGGGAGAACTTTTTGCAAATGTTATATGGTAGATTAGTATTTGTGAAAATATTTTGTGCAAACACGATTGGGAAGATGAGAAAAGAATATACAAATTATTTACAATTTTGTTGTTTGAATGGATAAATCCATTGTCTACGTACCATCAAAAAGGTAGGATCAAAACCTCGTAGTTCGGGGTAAAAATCTCAAAAATAAGTTGCTGAATTGATTGGTTAAAAGCCTTAAGGTCTTTTGTTACCAAAGGGAGAAAACTCAACCTAAACCACAATCCACCATGTGAGGAGAGCTTCAACATACTAGTGAGGGGTCCACCCTATAATAAGTATGGAAGACTTATAGTCCAATCACTAAGGATGAGGTGAGGTTTACATCAAGCACTATGATAACTCAAACTCATGGCTAATGTTTATAACAAAGGTTTTAACAAAAGGTGGCCATTGGAACCACAAAAGAATCACTTGAAGTGAGTTGTATTTATCAATTAAAAGTATTCACAAAGGGAAGTCATAGTTGACTTAAGATTCAATTCAAAATAAGTGTTAATGAAAAGAGTTTGAAAAATCAAAGGCATAATGCCTAGGTTTCTAGTTTTGAAAACAAATGTCAATGTTTGCACAAAATGAGTTTGGCTTGGGTTAGAGTGGAGAGAAGAAGAGAAGGGCTAGTCCTAAACATGCAAATATGAGATAAGAGAAATAAAACCCCTTGGAGTTCCTTTCTTGAGATCATAAAGATGATCCAAGTTGCTCCTTTCCTTTGGACTTAGCAAGCAACAAGCAATTAACTCAAGCAATCAAGCAAATATTCAATCAAGCTCCTAGGATATTCCAATTGGCTTGTCTTTCTCTTAACTTGGATGATTATGACAATGGTCCTTCTAATTAGCTCAAGTTTGGGATCCCTATCACACAAGAACAAACAATCAAAAAGTTCCACAATGTAATAATAAGAATGGACAAGAGTGAGTTTAGAATAGGGGTCCTTTCAATTCAACTTTCAAGATTAAGCATTCTAAAGGCATGAGGCCTAGTTGCTCTTGAAACTCCATTAAGAATAGGTGAGGTCCTAATTCTAAGTCCTTTCTCCTTTTAGCATTGGGTTCACATAAACAATGACAAAACAAACACAAGACAATAGTATATTTACACAATAATATGCTCAAGTGAGCAAAAGGCAAATGGCATAAACATAAACATGAGCTAAAATGAGCAAAGGGAAAAAGACAATATGAATAAATGAGCAAGAAATTAAATTGCATTAAAGTAAATTGCAAGAATTAAATGCTTGAATTAAAAGTTAGTAATTAGATGTTAGTGTTAGTGTGCCATAAGGCAATTTAGCGCTATGTTAAGCAATCGTAAGTGGACTAATGTAGTAGTCACACCTATCTGAGGCCGGTCAATAAAAGTATAGGCAACTAAACACAAGTTAGAGACCATGACTAGTAAGCCAAGCTTCTATAACTTGCCATGCCAAAAGAAAAGAAGAATGATCTTGTATGGATTTTAGGTTTTTTGCTTGACCAAGAAGTAACCTATCTTGGACACAAAGCAATTTACTTGATATTTGATCAAGTTTAATTTGATTTGGATCAAAGAAGGTTAAGCCTCTCAAATGTCAAGGCTAACCACAAATCATTAACTCATTGGTCAAAAGAAAAAGATGAAGAAAGGAGATGAAGATAGAATGTACAAAATGGAAATTGAAGTGACATAACCAAAACACATTGATCAAACATGAATGGAATCAACATCAATCAATGGTAAACAGAAGTGAAATGAAGATTAGAAGTCAAGAAAGGTCAAACATATTTTTGGTATTTTTTGGAATTAAAATAATTCATAAAATAAAATGATCAAATAAAGGTCAAACTTCAAATCCAATTCAAATCAACTTGGATAAGTCCGATTGGATTATCATAAGTCTAACATGGTCAAACAAGGTTTGACAAATTTTCTCAACATTTCTTGGAAACAAAAACTAATTTTAAACAAATAAAAATGAAGAAAAATAACATAATTGAACTAAAATCTCAAATAAATCTCAAATCAATTAAGAAATTGATGAGAATATTTTTCATAGACTTATCATTATCCAAAGACGTTAGGAAAATATTTTTGGCATTTTTGAATATCAAATGGTATTTTAAATGAATTAAAAACAATCAGAAATGAAATAATTCACAAAAAATATTAAATGAAATCGCAAAAATAGTTAAAAATCATTTTATGAAACTAGAATTTAAGAGAAAATTTTTGAAATTGGTCCCATATTTTTGTGATTCCAAATAAAGAAGTTATGAATTTTTGAAAATAAATGGAATAAAAGAAAATAAAACAGAAATTCAAAAAATAGAAAAAACCACAGCGCTTGGATCTGTGCTCATTAATTGACGTGGTTGATCCAAGGGACATGAAGCGCGCGCGTACCAAATGCTAGAGTCAAGCGCGAAACATGAAGGATTTAAAAAAGTCATAACAATGCAAGGCCAGGATTAGATCTGGTAATCATCATCCAACGGCCATGGTTCAAACGCGTGGGGACGGTGGTGGAAACCACCGTCTTCTCCGGTGAGAAGGCACAGTCCGGCCACCAATTGCAGGTTTTGCAACCTCAACTAAAACGCGCGATCCATACACCAAATTAAAGTTGGGGTGATGTACATCACCCCTGTAACCTTAGTTTTCACTCAAGATCCTTATGGGAGAAGAAATATGAGGTTGAAAAACTAGGTGTTCAATCTGAAGTTCAACAATTTACAAAATTAAAGCCACCATTGGCTTGCCTCTCACATGAGGACTTCAGAAAACCAAACCAACACAAGCAATGCACAACATTCAGTGAGATTCGAAGCAAAACAGTTGAGGTATAAACCTTTGTAGTGCAACTTTTGTGAGCTTGATCCAACCAATCCTTTGCTTGCAGCTTGATCTTGATGCTTGGTATGAGACTCAGGCTTAGGAATTAGTATTGAAATTCAACTGATGTTATTGAAAATCAAACTTGAAAAATGAAAGTGAAAATTCCAATTCCTTTGGTGAGAGGTTGGGGAATGAATTCAGCAGGGATTCAGGCGCCTTCAGGTTGAGATTTGAGTGAGGCAATGCATTCTATTTATAGCCACAATTGCAAGGAATGTGTGAGCAAACTCGTGTGCATGAGATTGGGTCCTCCATGCATGGGCCTGTACAGGCGCATGTGAGGCCCAAAACCAAATGCAAATGAATGTTGAACATCAACCAAGTTGAATTGGATGTGTAGATTGCATGGTATTGGATTGTGCATGAAGATTTTGCTTGGATTCCATAAATGATCACAAATATTCATCTCTTCGAAAGTCCCATTTGGAAAATTCAAACATAGGCATGTGAGTAATGGTTGGAAAGGTCTTGACATAAGGAACAAAATCTATATTGAACAAAAATCCATTTGGAGTTTGGAAAATTGTGAAAACTATCCATGAAGTTCAAGGTACAAAACATGTATTTGAAAAAAATGCCAAAAAGAATCAACTTCAAGCCCTTCTGTTTCAATGATTCAGGCCTCAAATGACAAACCCTTCAACATAAAAGTTGTAGATATTTTCAAGATAATCAATTTGGACTTAACTTTTGCATCATTTGGATTTTTTATGAGAAAGTTATGGGCACTTGAAGTTGGACTTTTTCAAGATTCAATGGCTTTGGTCCAAAGTGACCTATAATGTTTTGTATTATCACATGTGTTTCTTTTATGATTATGAAATTTTGTCCAACATAACAATTTAAGTAGACATCTCAAAATTTCCAATTCACTTGGTCTCACCTCAAAATAATAAAAAATGAAGGAGTTAGTTCCTTGAGAAGTTGATCCAAAATTAGGGTTTCAGTCAAAATGACCTATAATGTTTTGAAATGAATGATGACCTTCCAAGTTTCAAATTAATTTTTGATGAACATTAAAGTTGTTCATATGGTTCTTAAGAACATGTTTTCTCTTGGGGTCATCTTCATTTGACAAATACATCAAAAGTTGGGTCTCGTTGGATTTCAAAATAGTTAGATGATTTGACGAATCAACTTCTCAAAGCCAAACTTCAAATCTTGATGAATGAACGATTGAGGATACTTACATAAGCTCATATATGCATAAAATAATGAATTAAAGAACTTCCCTTGATTTAATTTGATCATAGGTTGAGGTTTCTTCATGAGCAAGGCACAGTCAATGCACAGTTGAATTATGGTTTCCTTGGGAAACAATCCTCAAGCCCTTTGGTTTATCTTGATCAAATTGACAAATTGAGATACTTGGGAGGAATATATGATGATTGAGAGCTTTTGGGACCATTGTCATGCTTGCTTTCATCCTCATCTGGCCATTTCATTGAGCATAGGGGCCTCCTAGGA
This sequence comes from Lathyrus oleraceus, assembly GCF_024323335.1. NCBI lineage: Eukaryota > Viridiplantae > Streptophyta > Magnoliopsida > Fabales > Fabaceae > Lathyrus > Lathyrus oleraceus. The sequence continues at coordinate 409,988,767 of NC_066580.1, forward strand.
GCCTTGGATCTCATGATTGCTTGACCTTCAAAACAAAACAAGTTAGTGACATATTTATGTGCTTTTGGTTAGTAAACAAAATAAGAAAAGCAATAATATACAATTCAAGCATGCTTGGTGGTCTCAAACCACTCACACAAGTCCCAACACAAGGGTAAGGAGCCAAGATGCTATGATCCTTGAGGCAAATGCATATAAGCAATGTTATGATGCCATGAGGGATCTTAGGGTCAAAATTAGGGTCTTACAGATGCCTCTATTTAAGGTCATTCTAGCCGGAGATATGAAGGTTAAAATCTTCGTCTCGACGATGTAGAATGGGCTTAAATAATAACAAAGAGACGAATTTTGGTCCCTAAGAGACCTCATGATGCGAATGTATGTATTGCAAAAATTAACACTCTGTGGGGATATATGGCCACGAAGAAAAAGAAATCAGGAGAAGCTGAAAGTCCACGGGAGTATAATACATTCGATAAGGAGAACTCACTGGGAGACAGGGACTCTGGGGGGAAGATAAGGGTAAAAATACGTGAGCAGGCCACGACTTGAAACTTACTGGGAGACAGGAAAGGGGTTCCATGAAAATAAATCAATGGAAGGACTCGAGCTGACGCAAAGATGCATGTATTGGGGAATATGCCAATACAGCAAAACTATCCACAAAGGATACCTCGGATAAAAATCCGGACTCAGGTGGGGATGTCCATAAAGGACTCAGCTGAGGAGGAAAACAACGAGATATTACCGATTACTGGGTAATAAACTCAAAGAGACATGTGATTAAATACACCGATATAAGGGTGACAGAACAACACGCTCAGGGAGAAAGAATATCTAAGACCGGTATAAGGGTGAGAGATATCAATCGTCCAAAAATCTGAGGAAGACCTAAAAGGTATATTTCAACTCAGGAAAATCTGACTCCATAGGGGACAAAAAGTCATAATACGGAGCAGAAGGGAAGGAACACCAGGGATACCGGTTACTGGGCATATAATAGGTGACCAATCAGGCGTGAATTGGGGAAAATTTCCAAGACACTCATCATCTGAAAGGAGGGCTGAAAAAGCAAACTCGATTACAGAATGGACATTCGATTATATAAGGAAATACGAATCTTACTCAACTAGGGAAGAAAAAAGACTTCGACCGAAGAACGCATGAGATATATTATCTATTATCCTCAGAACGTAGATAACATACTCGCATGGAAAATCATCCACAACCGGTTACTGGGTTAATAAAGGCTAAATCGACCGAAAAGAAAGGACATCGTGATACCGGGTACTGGGTATAAAATGATGACCAATCAAAGGGAGAAACAATCATTACCAAACAAGGGTAAATGAAAGATGACTCGCTGGGGATAAATTGCTTGATCAGAGCAATTATCCAAGAGGTATATCACCGGTTACTAGGAGATATACCCAAAGCGAAGGAATATCAATATCGAATATTGGATAAAGATAACCAACAAAGAGGGGATTACATCTACCGATTACTGGGTAGAAAAACAAAGGTAAGAGTATCCGTCATCGGTTAGGATGAACAATATCAAGGATTAACTCTGCAAGGGGACAAAATGGGGTTTACAACTACCGGTTACTGGGTAGCAGGCCACAGAAGATCCGCTAGGGCAGAGAATGAACAATTACTGTTTACTGAGCAATTGATCACCTGAACCACAGGGAACTGCAAGGGAAATAACAAAAAGGAGTCGGTCTAGGAACAAACTAGAGAGACCCAATGAAACAAGACTCAACGCAATGAGGATATAACTCGGGGGAGTAATTCCATCCCAATACATATTTTAGGAGGAAACTGAAACAATAATCATCCACGAGGACATAACTCAGTGGGGAATATGAAGGAAAGATAGACACTTTCTGCCTAAAGGGCTGACTCTATACGGAAAGATCAGACACAAAGATCTGCTTGGGGAAACATGTATCACCAAATAGCAGGAGATAAGAATCAAAGATATATGGCAAAGAATGCAACATGAATATCTGAATGCTATAAATATGCATGTATATGCGTGGTTTATGTATGATTAATGCTGACAAACAGACATATCTAACACAAACAGGTCCAAGTGGACAAACATCAGGTACAACATCTCAAAAGAGAAAGCCAGGCCCACGGGAGAGAATCCAATCTGGTGGGGGCAACAAATACCAGGAAACACCAATCACCGCTGAGGATCAAGCAGGGTCGCTGCCGGGGACAAAGACTACTGCTAGGGGAACAAGCAGGGTCGTTGGGGATCAGAGACCGCTGTTGGGGATAGGCAAAGGGTCACAACTACCACATGTTAGGGATCTTCCAACATTACGCAGAGATGTGGATAAGATCAGTCATAGAAGAACTCTACTAGGGATCTTATCAGGGGTGATATGGAATTCTGTGGGGAACAACCACCAAACAGAAACACATCAATCAAACATTCACTTTTAACCACTGAAGGAACATCTCTATTACGGAGACAAAGAAATAAAATCACTCCGCTGGGGAAGGAAATAACACATCCTCCTCGAAGTTCCAACGCCAAACTAGGATCAGGTAAAGTCTTAGTTGGGGAAGCTACAGAGCCATCGCCAGGGATTTGCTGTTGAACAGGCAAAAGACCCGATGTAGAGGAAAACTCTATCGGGGAGCTCAACACAGATAAGATCCACCGTAGAAGAAACTCTACTGGGGATCTTATCAGGGCAAGATATGAAACTCTGTAGGGAACAACCACCAAACAGAACATCCAATAATCAACATATTCATATCTGCTGGAGAAACATCCCTGCCGAGGATAAGAGAACCACTGCTCCGCTGGGGAAGGAAATAAACATCTTCAACACCAGCTCTGCTAAGAGGAAACTATCCAATAAGGAGGGAAGCACAAATATCATGCTCTGAACAGGCAACTCCACTGGGGAAAGACTGTTGGTGACCAAACTGGGGATAACCTGTAGGCGACCCCACTGGGGGAAGTCTAATGTGAGCAACCCTACTGAGGACGAGTGGCGAGAAAACTTGTTGGGAATCAATTGTGAAATTCTAGTATAGTCAGAGTTCAGATGTTCTACACGAAGTCATGACATCTGATCCAACATTGTTACTAATACAGCAAGACAATTTTAAAAATTAAAACCCAGTACTCATATGCACCCAGTCACAGATGTCAAGACATCTGCTAATATACCACCATGGAAACAAGAACATCCAGTTTTGTCCATCTGGTGCAAAGACACAGTAGCGATCAGACATAGCCCTTATGTTTATTGCTCCTGCCCAGTTATCAGCATGATGTCTCAACATTGATTTGAACATCACCTGTCCCAACATTACAGATGGGTGAACTGTAACAGACCAACCAGTCTATACATCAGTATTAGCAGTCAATAATGAATGTCATAACATTCTGTTTTGCATTCAGACTGCAGGCTATGTGTTAGGTCTGTTATTCCCTTCATAAACAGACTAGAAACCGACTGAGTTATAACATACAGAATATAGTGTGCAGAAGGTAAAAACACCAGTAATTGTTAACCCAGTTCGATACAACATTACCTACTCTGGGGGCATACCAAGCCAGGAAGAAGATCCACTATTAGCAGTATTAATTCAGAGTTAAACTCCCCCGTTTACAACTCTTCATTTAATCCCTACCCAATGCAATCTATACCTAGGCACTCCTAGATAGAAACCTCCAGTTTCCATTCCTATCACTATAATTACCATGTAATGCTTAAACACCTTGAACATGCTTCATAGCTTCGTTCAAGAACACAACAACTCTTGCCTACAGGCTTTGAGTTACAAATAATCTCATGCTTTCAAGCACTGAGAAACACCTGGTAACCTTCCCACAGGTTGGGAGGTTTACCTCACACACACCCCTAATTTTTACATTGTTTGAGGCTTACAAAACCTAGGTTACAATCTGCTATTTATAACCTAACCACCCAACTGGATTTGGGCCTTCAGAAATCGCAGCAAGCTTCTCCTTTACTGTTACAGAGCTGGCAGAATTCTTCTGCTACAATCAAGGTCTTCAATCTTTTATTTCCTAAAAGATCTCCATATTTGGAAACTGTATATTCACCAAACATATTCACCAAATCTTCTGATTGAATTTCTGCTAGGCTTGGACATCTTGAAACCCCTAAATCTATTTTCCAATCAAATCTTTTTATAACAGCTGTATATATCTCCTTGGAAAAAATTAAATCTGGTTGTAATCCATGATTGAATGCGCCAGCTAGCCATATCTTCAATCATCCAAGGATTGCCATTAATTGTGCAATCACAAAACACCAGACATCCAATACTGAATGTTCTGTGTACAGGATGTCATGACATCGGGTCTGACATCTGGAAAAATCCTGCATAATCCAGTTTCCTTTTATAGCAAGTACAGCCATATTAGATACCATGACATTGTGTATGTCATCTGAAACAATCCTGCATGAACATGTCTTCCATTTAAGCTCCAGCAGGTACATCCAATATCAGAAGCCTTGTCAATGTATGTGGCATTCTAAAACAATCCTGCTTGCATATGTTCTTCAACTCCAGCAGGTACATAGGATATCTCATGTTAAGACATCACACATGACATCTTGTGAACACTCTTTGTTTTACCAAAATTGCTGCCAACTCTTAGAATCAACAAACTCCCCCTTTGGCAAATTTTGGCTAAAACATATATCTGTTCTTTTTGTTCACAAGGTAAACTATCAGCAGTTAAACCACATAACAGTAGTTTAATCAGCAGCAGAAGCAAAAAACAATTACTAGCTATGGCTACTAGTAATACACACATGCACAAGGGTACTTCTCCTCCCCCTAAATCTGTGCAACAACAACAGAATTACTAGTTATGGATACAACTAGTAAGACACACAAATGCACAATGCACAAGGGTACTTCTTCTCCCCCTAAATCTGTGCATTCATCAAACATAACAGCTACTGTAACTCCAGCACCTGTGCCAACCATAATGTCATACTGACATCTTCTTCAACATCAGCACCTGTACACCATATCAGACATCCCCTTTGACATCTGAAAACAGAATACCATTCTGTTTTAACACCTGTGCACTTCCTTTAATAAAAGTTGTCCTTCTGTCCAGCCACATACAACTTCCACAACAGCTTCCATATCAAGCACTTCTCCCACTTTTTAGTCAAAATTGACCAAAGGTGACCAATTAGACAAAATAAATGTCTATTAGCCTAGCAGAGAATGTTAGAACAGATGTTATAACATTAAGCATGTTAAAACAAAATATTCAGGAAGTACACACCACATCCATATTTCCTTATGACTGTAAGTTTCAGAAGGAAATGACAATATTGTCCAAGGCAATGTCATGACATCCGGTCAGACATTCTTCTGCTCACTCAGCCTTGACACACACCACATCATCCCAATAACTAACAAGGTGCCATACCTTGTTATCTGAGAACACATAGACCACAAGCTTGATGATTACTTGCAGCATAAAGATAGAACTCCCCCTGTCATGAACAACCAACTCTCCTCTTGAAACTTGGAGATCACACATGAACATATCCAACACCCCAAAGTTGGACCTTCACATACTTCCTGATTCAAAGAGAACCCAAACCACTTGATGAATGGAAAACATAAGACGCATCTTCATGTCTTCAAGAGCACACCCTCTGTTCAACCCTCTTGGATGAACACATCCACGCTCTGTGTCAATCTCTCTTCTAACCAGAACAGAAAACCACTTCACAAAATGTTCTAACATGAGTTAGGACATCCTTCACAACATAACACCATCTAATAATCTTCAGATATCACTGAGTCATTAGCTTGATCCACCAGAACCCAGACACAAATTGGGACATATACATTCTCATCCCATTACAAGAGATAATCTTCCATAGATAGCTCAAAACTCCTCCACAAGCTCCAAGAGATAAATAGAAAATACCTCCTTTTGTCTTCAACTTACTACTTTTCTGCTCAAAGTAATTTGTCTCAGACCTTCCTCAAGAATAATCAGTTGCCATATGTAGATTATCTTGATTCTTCGAACTCACTTCTGAGATAGACCAAATGCCACTGGTTGATTACCTCCTTCATGAATCCTCATATGAAAAAGTCAAATGCCATTCTTTGACCTCTCCACGTTTATCAGACTACTCCCAAAGATATTCTGACCTTCCAAGTGAGACTTGAACTTCAAGCTTTTTGAAGTATCCAATCTACAACCCTGTAGACCCTTCTATCTCAAGTTGATGTGCCACTTCACCAACTAAGATTCTGATGTTGAACCAAATGTCATAACATTATGTTTTGACATCTAGCTGTTGAATTCAGCTCCTTCTTTTGCCACTTGAAAGAACTTCCTCCCTTCATAGAACAAGAGTTCAATGTTCTCATAGACTTGATTGTGGAACCAAGTTTGAGTAAACATCCTCCATCCTGCAGGTTTGCAGTTAAGTCATCCAAGCTCACACCTTGATGAATCCCTGCTTCTTCTCCAAAGACATCAGACACTCTGATGCATGAGTCTTCAGAAGGACCAGTTAGAAACTATCCCTTCAGCTATACCAAGGATTCCACTTCCTAAAGCAAAGTTGTTTCCATGATGTCAAGACTGCTCCCACTTGTTCTTGACTCCATAGTGTGCATTAGCTAATGCACTTCCTTACCTAGATCAGAAGTAAACTGATCCAAGTAACCACCATCAGGACTATGATGTTTTCTTATTCTTGTACACACCAAGGCTGAACATGTTTCTTGCCAGGAAACCTTTTCAGAGATCATATGCTTTTGCTGCCACCAAAGTGATAGATCATAAACCAATGTACTCTCCTTTCTGTGATTCTGCACAGGGTCTTGAAGACAAGATGTTTCAACATCTTTTAAAAACATCAGTTATCTTGAGCTCCAAGGATAATCAATTAAATACTTGTACTTGGCACAAGTAGACATTGATCTTAAATCCTTTCCCAATATTCCTTTCAGATACTTCCACCATAAGAATACTTTGAAAATACTCTTCTAGTGTCAACATCTTCTGCTTTCAAGCACCTCAACAGTTTTGAAAATATTCCCAGATTAAATTCACCCTTAGGAATGAGAGAGATGAATCCTTCCTTGCAAATGTGTCACACAACCACCAGAACCCATGTGACACAGGTCAACAGCCAACCAGACCCTAGGCTGACCGAACGTGAGGAGATTAACCAAAACTCCCCCTCAAATTAACAATCATGGAAACTCCACACCAATATCCATGCATTGTACACACATGTCTCAACATGACATACACCATCCCTACCAGTGGCAACTAGCTCTATGAGTTATACTTATACATACTCCATTCACACCAATCAGACTCCAGCTGACCATAAGTACTAGGAAAAACAGTCAATAGTAGATATGCATTGCTAAAGCATACTACCTCAACCAACCTCTGAATCTTCATATTCTCACTCCTTGAAGGAACTGCCACTTCTGAGCGAGGTGTTTGAATAACAAGATTCACGGTCCCACTCCTTTTAAATGAAATAGCAATAAGGTTACCCCATTATTGACTTCTAACATCCAGGGGACTTGTCTTCCACCATAGCATAGTACTTCAGGGAACAACTATCCAACCCTAATCAATCCATAGGAATAAGACAAACAGCAGGAAGTTGCACAATGTCATATTTCAACCAGCTCCACTTCTAGAGATCAGACGTCTAAAAGTGACCTTCTTGAGCATACACACAGTTGACCCTACCCTTGTCAACTTAGCACACACAGATGTCTCCTCTTCCAGGTCAGGAGTAGGTTCCAAACAAAGGTATCCCTTTGTTTGACACCTAAAAACATCTGCTCTTCAACTAGTAGATGCATACTTGTTGAACAACATGTTCTAACATCACATAGAACATTAGTTCCACCTCCTTGGAATAAACCCTCCTTGAAAGACTTCAAGGTCTTCATATACACTACCCAAGAGAGTAAAAGAATCAGTGATCAGGTGATTCTTACCATCCTGAAGTGAGAATGTCATGATGAGTGGACTTGAGAAGACTCAAGTATCTTTGACATCTCCAGTAGATTATGATGAAATCTTGAATGCAACAGCCTTTCATCCACATGAGGGGAAACTTCATCAGAGTTTGAGTTTAGCCAGGTATTATGCAGCGGAAATCATAATACAACTCAACCTATGACCACGCACTTCACCAGATCAGCCTCCAAGAACATACCAAGTTTGAATATGTTTCAATACTAGCACAGTTGTTCCATACAAAGGCCGATTGCCAACCTCTAGAGACAGGTATACACAGTTCTTGTCATGAATAGTCCAACCACCTACTTCAAGGGACCATTCAGGGGAATCACATAACCTTATAAAGGTTCCACCATCAGTACTAACATAACTCCTTGCAAGATACTAGAAAGTATCACCCATGGATCTCATCCAGAAACAGAACAGGATGCCTGCTCTGATACCAATTGAAATTCTGGTATAGTCAGAGTTCAGATGTTCTACACGAAGTCATGACATCTGATCCAACATTGTTACTAATACAGCAAGACAGTTTTAAAAATTAAAACCCAGTACTCATATGCACCCAGTCACAGATGTCAAGACATCTGCTAATATACCACCATGGAAACAAGAACATCCAGTTTTGTCCATCTAGTGCAAAGACACAGTAGCAATCAGACATAGCCCTTATGTTTATTGCTCCTGCCCAGTTATCAGCATGATGTCTCAACATTGATTTGAACATCACCTGTCCCAACATTACAGATGGGTGAACTGTAACAGACCAACCAGTCTATACATCAGTATTAGCAGTCAATAATGAATGTCATAACATTCTGTTTTGCATTCAGACTGCAGGCTATGTGTTAGGTCTGTTATTCCCTTCATAAACAGACTAGAAATAGACTGAGTTATAACATACAGAATATAGTGTGCAGAAGGTAAAAACACCAGTAATTGTTAACCCAATTCGGTACAACATTACCTACTCTGGGGGCATACCAAGCCAGGAAGAAGATCCACTATTAGCAGTATTAATTCAGAGTTAAACTCCCCCGTTTACAACTCTTCACTTAATCCCTACCCAATGCAATCTATACCTAGGCACTCCTAGATAGAAACCTCCAGTTTCCATTCCTATCACTACAATTACCATGTAATGCTTAAACACCTTGAACATGCTTCATAGCTTCGTTCAAGAACACAACAACTCTTGCCTACAGGCTTTGAGTTACAAATAATCTCATGCTTTCAAGCACTGAGAAACACCTGGTAACCTTCCCACAGGTTGGGAGGTTTACCTCACACACACCCCTAATTTTTACATTGTTTGAGGCTTACAAATCCTAGGTTACAATCTGCTATTTATAACCTAACCACCCAACTGGATTTGGGCCTTCAAAAATCGCAGCAAGCTTCTCCTTTGCTGTTACAGAGCTGGTAGAATTCTTCTGCTACAATCAAGGTCTTCAATCTTTTATTTCCTAAAAGATCTCCATATTTGGAAACTGTATATTCACCAAATATATTCACCAAATCTTCTGATTGAATTTCTGCTAGGCTTGGACATCTTGAAACCCCTAAATCTATTTTCCAATCAAATCTTTTTATAACAGCTGTATATATCTCCTTGGAAAAAATTAAATTTGGTTGTAACCCATGATTCAATGCGCCAGCTAGCCATATCTTCAATCATCCAAAGATTGCCATTAATTGTGCAATCACAAAACACCAGACATCAAATACTGAATGTTCTGTGTACAGGATGTCATGACATCGGGTCTGATATCTGGAAAAATCCTGCATAATCCAGTTTCCTTTTATAGCAGGTACAGCCATATCAGATACCATGACATTGTGTATGTCATCTGAAACAATCCTGCATGAACATGTCTTCCATTTAAGCTCCAGCAGGTACATCCAATATCAGAAGCCTTGTCAATGTATGTGGCATTCTAAAACAATCCTGCTTGCATATGTTCTTCAACTCCAGCAGGTACATAGAATATCTCATGTTAAGACATCACACATGACATCTTGTGAACACTCTTTGTTTTACCAAAATTGCTGCCAACTCTTAGAGTCAACAAATTGTATGTGAATCCGCTGGGGATAAGCTACAAATCAACCTGCTGATAATTTCCACTCGTGCTGAGGATTCCTGCTCACTCTGCGGGAGATTTCTAATCACAATGGGGGAAGACCAACTTCCTCGAAGGGATAGCATAACAACTTTTATCAATTTATAAGGGATTTTAGGTCAGTCCACACAAGGGATGACAACCGTATAATTGATAAAACACAGATGCTAGAATCAAATTCTCTGGGAATCTAAGGATGGAGGTATACACATCTTCAAAAGATCAAGGCCAAAATTCCAGATTAATTGGGGACTTGATGATGTATCACCTTCCTCTGCTCGCTGAGGAGACAACCTGAAAGATGATGAAGAGAAATACAAATATGCTAGGAATATGAACACATGTCTTACCCTTTTGGAGATCGTACTATCCTTGGGAGAGCACTGAAGACGTTTCAATTATCCTTTCAGTCATTGTGAATGTTCACTTTGTTTAAAAACAGTTTATACAACTTTATTTGTTTAAAACAATGATATTTATCAATTAAAACATGCAAACATTTGTTGAGCAGAAACAAATAAGAGTGCAAAGAATTGGATAAAGGCTCAAATTTATTTGATGGAATGGTAGTCCGCAAATGGCGAGACTCCATGGATCTTTACAAATTTGAAATTGGTGATATATATTGGAAAAAGGCTATATTGAACATAATGACCATTTCTCCACCAACTCTGAATCCAATATATCTGAAGCTTCGGTTGATGATGACTGAGCGAGAATCTTTGACAGATGACAGTTGTAGAACAATGTCTTGTCAGGATGCAGTTACTTGCCAAATCCCTAATTTTTGCCTAGATTTCCCCAGGGTGAGGTACTCAATCTAGCGGGATATATACATTCTTTTTTTTATGTCTCTAACTTTTACCTGGATCGCCCTTTCGGGTTTTCAATCCACCGAGACGCTCAGTTTTACCTAAGTCTCCCTTTCGGGTTTTCAACTTAGCGAGCTATTCTGTTTTTATTTTAGGTGAAGTATTTCTTGACTGCATCTGTATTCACAGAACGGGTGAAATCCTCCCCATCCATAATTGTAAGTATCAAAGCATCGCCTGAAAAGGCTCTCCTGACAACATATGGACCTTCATAGTTTGGAGTCCACTTGCCTCTGGAATCGGGCGCGAAAGACAAAACTTTCTTGAGCACGAGGTCACCTTCTCGGAACACACGAGGCTTGACCTTCTTATCAAAGGATTTCTTCATCCTTTGCGGATATAACTGACCATGGCACATGGCAGTCAATCTCTTCTCTTCAATCAAGTTCAGTTGGTCATAACGACTCTGAACCCATTCGGCCTCAGTCAACTTGGCTTCCATCAGGACTCTCATTGAAGGGATCTCAACCTCCACGGTGAGCACATCCTCTATGCCATATACAAGGGAGAAAGGGGTTGCCCTGTTGAAGTGCGGACAGATGTACGGTAGCCATACAAAGAAAATCACAGCATCTTATGCCAGTCTTTGTACGTAACAACCATCTTCTGGATAATCTTCTTGATATTCTTGTTAGCAGCTTCAACAGCCCCATTCATCTTGGGTCTATAAGGAGAAGAATTATGATGTGCAATCTTAAACTCGTTACACAGCTCTTTCATCATCTTGTTGTTCAAGTTAGATCCATTATTAGAAATGATCTTATCTGGCACACCATAACGGAATATGAGTTGATTCTTGATAAACTTCACAACCACCTACCTGGTCACATTTGCATATGATGCCGCTTCAACCCATTTGGTGAAGTAATCAATTGCTACGAGAATAAACCTGTGACCATTTGACGCCTTTGGCTTTATCATGCCAATCATGTCAATTACCCACACAGAGAAAGGAAATGGTGATGAAATAACATTCAGAAGTGACGGGGGAATATGAATCTTATCCATATAAATCTGACACTTGTGGCATTTCTTCACATATTTGCAGCAGTCAGACTCCATTGTCAGCCAATAGTAGCCTGCTCTCAGCATCTTCTTTGCCATGGCATGTCCATTGGAATGAGTACCAAATGAACCCTCATGGACTTCAGTCATCAACAGGTCTGCTTCGTGTCTATCCATGCATCTGAGCAGAACCATGTCAAAATTCCTCTTGTAAAGCACATCACCATTGAGGTAGAAACTGCCAGATAATCTCCTCAAAGTCTTTTTATCTTTAACAGATGCCCCAGGCGGGTAAATCTGACTCTGAAGAAAACATTTGATATCATAATACCATGGCTTATCATCTTTCACTTCTTCAACTGCAAATACATGAGTTGGTCTATCCAATCGCATCATAGTGATATTGGGAACTTCATTCCAGTATTTCACCATAATCATTGAAGCAAACGTAGCAAGAGCATCTTCCATCTGATTCTCATCTCGAGGAATATGATGGAAGTCAACCTCAGTAAAGAACGTTGAAATCCTGCTCGCATAATCTCTATATGGGATGAGGCCAGGCTGATTCGTTTCCCATTCACCCTTAATCTGATTGACAACAAGGGCTGAATCACCATAAACATCGAGATGTTTGATCCTAAGATCAATACACTCTTCCAAACCTATAATACAGGCCTCATACTCCGCCATATTATTCGTGCATTTGAAAGGCAGCCTTGCTGTAAAAGAAAAATGTGTGCCTTGAGGAGTAATGATCACTGCCCCAATACCATTTCCATATTGATTTACAGCGCCATCAAACACCATGCCCCATCGGGAACCAGGCTCTGGCCCTTCATCGAGCGTAGGCTCATCGCAATATTTCATTTTCAAATACAGAATCTCCTCATCAGGGAAGTCATACTGAACAGACTGATAATCCTCAATTGGTTGATGTGCCAAGTGGTCAGCCAAGATACTACCTTTAATAGCTTTCTGAGCTCGATACTCAATGTCATACTCAGACAACAGCATCTGCGAACGGGCAATCCTCCCAGTTAAAGCAGGTTTCTCAAAGATATGCTTGATTGGATCCATATTGGATATCAACCAAGTGGTATGATTTAACATACATTGGCGTAAGCGCTTAGCAGCCCAAGCCAAAGCACAACATGTTTTCTCTAGCATTGAGTATCGAGACTCACAATAAGTGAACTTCTTACTCAGATAGTATATAACATACTCTTTCTTCCCTAATTCATCTTGCTGACCCAGTACACAACCCATAGAGTCTTCAAGAATGGTCAAGTACATAATCAAGGGCCTCCCTTCCACAGGCAGAGACAGAATCGGAGGCTCAGACAGATACTCTTTGATACTGTCAAAGGCCTTCTAGAAATCCTCAGTCCAATCATGATGTTGATCTTTCTGGAGGAGCTTGAATATAGGCGCACATGTGGCAGTCATGTGGGATATAAATATGGAAATATAATTCAAGCGGCCAAGAAAACCTCGGACTTGCTTTTCAGTTATGGGCGCAGGCATCTCTTGTATTGCTTTGACCTTGGAAGGATCAACTTCAATACCTCTTTCACTGACAATAAAGCCCAATAACTTGCCGGAACGGACTCCAAATGTACACTTGTTCGGATTCAGACGGAGTTTGTACTTCCTCAAACGCTAAAAAAGCTTCGACAATTGCTCTACATGTTCAACTTCTGTTCTCGACTTTGCAATCATATCATCAACATATACCTCGATCTCCTTGTGCATCATATCATGAAACAAGGTAGTCATAACACGTTGATACATGGCTCCGGCGTTCTTCAAACCGAAGGGCATCACTCGATAACAGAATGTTCCCCAAGGTGTGATGAATGTTGTCTTCTCCATATCCTCGGGTGCCATTTTAATTTGGTTGTAATCGGAAAATCCTTCCATAAATGAGAAGACATTGAATTTAGCTGTATTATCTACCAACATATCAATGTGTGGTAGAGGAAAATCATCTTTCGTACTAGCTTTATTCAAGTATCTATTGTCTACACACATTCGGACTTTTCCATCTTTCTTAGGCACGGGCACAATATTGGCCACCCATTGAGGATATGTAGAAGTCACCAGAAACCCAACATCAATTTTCTTCTGAACCTCTTCTTTAATCTTCACTGCCATATCAGGGTGACTTCTTCTGAGCTTCTGCTTCACAGGCACACACTCTGGCTTCAAAGACAGGAAATGTTGCACGATATCAGTATCTAAACCAGGCATGTCTTCATACGACCAGGCAAAGACATCGACATATTCTCGTAGCAACTCAATCAACCCTTTCTTTACAGACTCTTCCAGGAGTGCCCCAACCTTCACTTCACGAACACAATCTTCAGACCCCAAGTTGACTGTTTCCAGATGTAGCGGGGTATTCGTTACCATTAGAGATATTGATTAAATCCAAGGTAAACCATACAAAGTCGAGTCGCCACCGCACTTCTATTTATCCAAAGGAATGGTTAGAAAGCGAACAAAAACCTAAAAGTTTTAACAAAAACTAGTAAAAGAAACAGAGATCTGGGTAAGGGGGTTGGTTATGCAATGGGAAGGTGTTAGGCACCCAAAACATCCTAGGTACTCCTAGGGAGCCCTTTTCATACTTGTAAAAGTTGTTGTCTTGTGAAAATTTTGTTTGTGCAAACATGATTGAAGAGATGAGAAAAGAATATACAAGTTTATTTACATTTTGTGTTTGGATGGATAAACCCATTGCCTACGTACCATCTTATAAAAAGATTAGGATCAAAACCTCATAGTTCGGGGTAAAAATCTCAAAACAAGTTGGTGAATTGATTGGTCCAAAAGCCTTGAGGTCTTTTGTTATCGAAGGGAGAAAACTCAACCAAACCACAAATCCACCATGTGAGGATAGCTTCAACATGCTAATGAGGGGTTAACCCTATAATAAGCATGGAAGACTCATTGTCCATCACTAAGGATATAGGCGAGTATTATATCTACCACAAGAATAACTCAAACCTAATAGCTAAAGGTTATGAAAATTTTGATTAAGAGGGTGGCCATTGGAACCACAAAAAGACATTTGAATGGGTTATATTTACCAATTAGAAGCATGTACAAAATGGTCAAAGTTGACTTAAAAGTTCAATTCAAAATAAGTGTTATAAAAAGAAAGTTTTAAAATCAAAAGCATAAGGCTTAGGTTTCTAATGTTTGAAAACAATAGTTAAATATTTGCACAAAAGGTTTTGGCTTGGGTTACAGTGGAGAGAAGAAGAAGAAGGGCTAAGTCCTAAGTAAAACAAAGAGATGAGGGATAAGAAATGAAACCACACTAGGAGTTCCTCTCTTGAGATCATATTGATGATCCAAGTAGCTCCCATCCTTTGGAACAAAGCAACCACAAAGCAAATATTTCAAGCAATCAAGCACAAGGTCATGCTTCTAAGAATCCTTCAATGGCTTTGGCATCTCTTTCTTTTGATGAACATGGTAATGGTCCTCCAATTGAGCTCAAATGGAAACTACTAGCACAAAAGCACACACATCAAAAGTTCCATGAAGTAAAACAAAAATGGACAAGGGTGAGTTTAGAGATTTGGTCCTTCTAATCCATCTTCATCATTAAGATCTTTTCACTCCAATTTTGCATAAGGAAGGGTCCTAGAATCTAAGTCCAAATTCTCCATTTCTTTGCATTTTGGTCCACAACAATCAAAACAAAACACAAGCATAATAATATATACATAATTATGTGCTCAAGTGAGAAAAAGGCAAATGGCATTAACATAAACATGTGCTCAAGTGAGCAAAGAGAAAAGCAAATGGATAATATGTGCAAGAAGAGTAGATTGCATAAAAGTAAATTGCATAAAGTAAATGTTAATTGTCAATGGTTAGTGTTAGTAGTTAGTGTGCTATAAGGAAAATTTAGCGTTATGTTAAGCCATCGTAATTGGACTTATGTAGAAGTCACAACTATTTGAGGTCGGTCAATAGTAATGTAGGCAACAAACACAAGTTAGAAGTCTTGATTAGTGAACCAAGTCCCAACAACTTGCCATGCCAAAAAGAAAATGAGAATTGATCTTGTATTGGTTTAAGCCTTTTGCATGATTTAGAAGACAACATATCCTTAATGCAAAGCCATTCACTTGATCAATTGATCAAGATGAATTAGATTTGAATCAAGGAATGTTAAATCTCCCTAATCAATGCCAACTTATCAACCTTCAACTCATTGATCAAAAAGAAAAGAAGAAGAAGAAGAAGAAGGAGATGAATAGGGGAAATGGAAAATGACAAAAGTAAAGAAATATGAATGCATTAAATGAATCAACATGTACCAATCATCATATGTTGACCAATAACATTGAAAGTCAAGGTCAAACAATCAAAAACAGAAGTGAGATGAAGATTGGAAGTCAAAAAATGAATAGAATATTTTTGGCATTTTTTAATATTAAAAATAAACTTGAATTAAAATATTAAAGAAAGGTCAAACTTCAAAGTCACTTCAAATCAACCTTGAAAGGTCCAAGTGATTTATCCTAAGTTCAACAAGGTCAAACAAAGTTTGACAAAAAAATTCAGCATTTTTAAAAGTCAGAAACTATTTTTTATCAATTAAAAATGAATAAAAATAAACCTAATTGAACTAAAATCTCAAATAAACCTCAAATCAATTCAAAAATTGATGAGAATATTTTTCATAGATCTGTCATCATTCAAATAAGTTAGGAAAATAATTTTGTATTTTTTGAATATCAAAAACTATTTAAAATGAATTAAAAATAACCAGAAAAGAGAAAATTCACAAAAACATATCAAATGACAAACTAAAAAACATTAAAAATCAGAAATAGAAACTAGAATTTATTTGGGAAATAATGCAATTGGTCCCATAATTTTTGGATTAAAAATGAAGAAGATATTAATTTTGGAAAATAATTGGAATTAAAGAAAATAAAATGAAAATAAAACAGAAAATAGAAATTGGAAAAAAGCGTGGACCGTCTGATCTAAGCTCCTTAATTGAGCTGGCAAATCATGAGGCCAAGAAGCGCACGCCTATGGTGATCCACGGTCAATGCACGCGTATGGGAAAGAATTAAAAGTCATAACAACGAAGGGACGAGATCAAATCTGGAGAATGGATCCAATGGCCAGGATTTAAACTGGACTTGATGAAGCCACCGGAGCCATCGTCTTCTCCGGTGAGCTTCCAGATTCCGGCCAAAATGCAGAACCTCAAAACTCAACCAAATCAAGCGATCTATACATCAATAGAAATCTGGAATGATGTACATCATCCCTATACCATCCATTTCCACTCTAGATCTATATGATTTGAGAAATCAGAGATGGAAAAATCTGGTGTTCATCATGAACTTAATGAATTGCAAAAATTAAAAGCATAAACATGATGCCTCCATTGAGAGGACTTCAGCCAACACAAAACCACAGCCAATAGGTCAATGAATTAAGAGAATCGAAGCAAATACCAGTTGGAGTTCAAGTTCGAGTTCTGGTGATTTGAGCTTGAAACCTTGCTTGCTTTATCAAAACAGAAGTTCAATGAAGTGTATGGTGAAGGTCTAGAAGCATTAGATCTATGAAAACAACCAGATGTAGTTGAATTCGAGATCTGAAATTTTTAAGAGAAATGAAACTTGCTTCTTTAGTGATGGTTGGGGAATGAATTCTGCAGCATTTCAGGTTGGAATTGGTTGTCCAAATGGAGGGAATGAAGCATGTATTTATAGCTGAATTGGCAAGGGAAGTGTGAAGGAAACCGTGTGCATGAATTTGGATATCACTTGCATGGGCTTGCATGATCATGCACAAGGCCCAAAAGCAATGCCAAATGAACTCTGAGCAATGAACAAAGGGAAATGGACGTGTAATTTGCCTTGCAATAGCTTGCATTTCAAGATTCAATGTGAATTTCACAATTGGTCACTAATATTCAGCTCATCGAAAGTCACTCATGAAAAATCCAAATATAAGCATATGAGTAATGGTTGGAAAGGTATTTGTATAAGGAACAAATGTTATGTTGGAAAAAAACTCATTTGGAGTGTGGAAATTTATGGAATTTGAGTTTAAAGTGTGATGTGCAAAACATGCCAAGGCAAGGTTTCTAAAATTGGCCAACTTTCAAGCCCTTCTGTTTTGATGATGCAAGCTTCAAATGAGAAAACCTCCAACATCAAGTTTGTAGATATTTCCAAGACAATCAAAATGGACTTAAATTTTACATCATTTGGATTTTTGATGAAATATTTATGGGGACTTGAAGTTGGACTTTTTTGCCTTTTAATGCCTTTGGTCAAAAAGGACCTATAATGTCTTGCATTATCACATGTATTTCCTTTGAGATTTTGAAATTTTGTTCAACATAACATTTGAATTAGACATCTTAATATTTCCAATTCATTTTATCCCACCTAAAAATCATAAAAAATGAATGAGTTGTGTCCTTGGGAAGTTGACCCAAAATTAGGGTTTTAGTCAAAATGACCTATAATGTATTGGAATGGCAGATGGTTTTCCAAGCTTCAAATAAAATTTTGATGAACATGAAAGTTGTTCATATTGTCCTTAAGAACATGTTTTATTTTGGAACCATCTTCATTTTACCAACACATAAAAAGTTAGGTCTCGGTGCATTTCAAAATAGTCAGATGAATTGACTGATCAACTTCTCAAGTCCATGACTCATATCTTGATGAATTGATGATTGAGGACACTCAAATAAGTTCAAATATGCATGAAATGAAGAGTTAAAGATATTTCCTTAATTGTTTTTGACCATGGGTTGAGGTTGCTTCATGAGCAAGGCATTGTGGTGCACAGATGATTTAGGGTTTCTCTAGGGAACAAACCTCAAACCCTTTGACTTGCTTTGATCAAAATGATGAATTGAGATGCTAGGGAGGCATATTTGATGGATGAGAGCCTTGGGAACCATTACCATTCTTGCTTTCATCTCCTCTTGACCAATGTCTTTGTATCAATGATCTCCTAGAAGCTTTGGACCTTGTGATTGCTCAAGCTACAAACAAAAGATGTTAGTGACATATTTTTGTGCTTTTGGTTAGTAAACAAAATGAGAAAAGCAATGATATACAATTCAAGCATGCTTGGTGATCTCAAACCACTCACAAGAGGTCCCACCAAAAGGCAAGGGGAACCAAGATGCTTAAAGATCCTTGAGGCTATGCAATGAAATGTTATGATGCCATGAGGGATCTTAGGGACAAAATTGGGGTCTTACAGATGCCCCTATTTGAGGTCATTCTAGCCGGAGAAGTGAAGGTTAAAATCTTCGTCTCGACGAGGTAGAATGGGCTTAAATAAAAACAAAGAGACGAATTTTGGTCCCTAAGAGACCTCATGATGCAAATGTATATATGCAACAGGTAATATTCCGTGGGGAATATGTGTCCACAATGGCAAAGATTAAGAGGAAATTGACGACTCCCACGAATAATTCATTCTATGGGGCTGAGACTCTACTGGGGAGTAAAGGACTGAAACCGCGTGAGCAAGTCACGACTCAAAGTTTGGAGAGCAGAACTTCCAAAGGGAATAAATCCATTGGAAAGACTCGAGCTGACTCAAAGAGGCATGTATTGGGGAATATGCCAATACAGCGACCACTACCCACAACGGGTACATCGGATAAAAATCCGGACAAAAACAATCCACTAAGGGAATTCATCGGGGATGTCTAAAAAGACTCTCCTAGGGAAGCAGCGAGATGAGGTATTACCGGCTACTGGGTAACAAGCTCAAAGAGATGTGTGATCTGAACACCGGTATAAGGGCGAGAGATACAACGTGCTCGGGAAGAAATGAATATCTAAGACCAGTATAAGGGTGAGAGATATCAAAACTTTAAAACATCTGAGGAAGATCTAAAAGGTATATTTCAACTCTGGGAAATCTGACTCCACAGGGGACAAGAGTCATAAAAGGGAGCAGAAAAGGAAGGAACACCAGGGATACCGGTTACTGGGCATGTAATAGGTGACCAACCAAGGCGTGAATTGGGGAATATTCCCAAGACACTCATCATCCAAAAGAGGGCTAAAAGCAAAATCGATTATAGGATGGATATTCGATTCCGCAAAGGGGATACGAATCTTACTCAACTGGGGAAGGACAAAAGGCTTCGACCGAAGAGTGCATGAGATATACTATCTATTACCGTCAGAACGTAGATAAATATACTCGCATGGAAGATTATCCACAACCGGTTACTGGGTTAATAAAGGATAAATCGACCGAAAAGAAAAGGCATCGGGATACCGAAACTAGGTATATAACGATGACCAAACCAGGGGGAAAACAATCGTCATCCACAATAAAAAGGGTAGACGAGAGATGACTCGTTGGGGATAAATTGCATAATTAGGGCAATTATCCAGGCAAAAGAGGGAATATCAACACCGAATATATGATGAAGACAACCACCACAGAGGGGATTACACCTACCGGATATCGGGCAAGAAACCACGGAAAAGTAACCATCATCGATTATGATGAACACAAGGTTAACTCTGTAAAGGGAAAGAGAGTAGGGTTTACGTCTACCGGTATAAGGGTAGAACCATAGGTTCCGCCGGGATAAGATGAATGATTACTAATTACTGAGCAATTATTCATTTATACCACGGGGAAGCAAAAGGAAACAGTCACAGGAGCCAATTTAGGATCAAACCAAAGAGGCAATACTGAATCAAGACTCGTCCTAATGAGGGTATAACTCAATAGGGAAGCCCATCCCAATGTATGTGTTGGGGGGAACAGAAATAACCATCACCCACGAGGATATATCTCAGTGGGGAATATGGAAGAAAGGATAAACGCTTTCTACCTATGGGGCTGACTCTACATGGAGAGATCAAACGTACACATCTGCTAGGGGATATATGTATCACCAAATAGCAGGAGATAACAAACAACAACATATGGCAAGGAATGCAACATGAATATCTGAATGTTAAGATTATGCATGTATATGCATGATTTATGTTTGATGAATGCTGACAAACAGGCATATCTAACACACACAGGCCCAGGAATCAACCACCCGGTACTACATCTCAGGAGAGAAAGCCAGGATCACCGGAGAGTATCCAATCTGCCGGGGATCAGAGACAATAGTATCTCTGCAGGGATGAATCATCAGTCTCAGCTGGGAAAAGAGTTTAGTGTACAGGTAGAAACTGCCACATAAGCAACTCTACTAGGGAATCTATCCGAGGGATAAAGGGATTATGGGGGCCAACCACCAAAAATTGAATCTTCCAGAGAGTACATATCTACTGAGGAGGAAAGATCACTGCTCTGCTGAAGGGAATAGAGGTAAATAACCTCAACAAGCACTCCACTCGGTGGGATAAACCAAAACACTATGGAGGGAGAGGATACAGTCGTGCCAGGAGTATGAACAAATGTCTTACCCTGTTGGAGACCATACTACCCTTGGGAGAGCACTGAGGATCTCTTAAGTATCCTTTTGTCTCTGTGATTGTTCACTTTGTTTTAAAACAATTTATGAAGAAATTTGTTTGTTTAAAACAATGATATTTTCTCAATTAAAACATGAAAAACATTTGTTGAATAGAAACAAATAAGAGTACAAATAATTGGATAAAGACTCAAATTTATTTGGTGGAATGGTAGTCTGCAAATGGCAAGACTCCATAGATCTTTACAAATTTGAAACTGGTGATATATGTTGGAAAAGGGCTACATTGAACATAATGACCATTTCTCCACCAATTCCGAATTCGATGTATTCGAAGCTTTGGTTGATGACGAATGAACGAGAATTTCTTATGGATGACAGTTGTAGAACAAAGTCTTGTCAGGATGCAGTTACTTGCCAAATCCCTAATTTTTGCCTATATTGCCCCAGGATAAGGTACTCAATCTAGCGGGATACATATATTCATTTTTTTCATGTCTCTAATTTTTGCCTGGACCGCCCTTTCGGGTTTTCAATCCACCAAGACGCTCATTTTTGCCTAAGCCGCCCTTTCGGGTTTTCAACTTAGCGAGCTATTCTATTTTTATTTTTTAGGCGAAGTATTTCTTGACTGCATCTGAATTCACAGGACGAGTGAAATCCTTCCCATCCATAGTCGTAAGTATCAAAGCACCGCCTGAAAAGGCTCTCTTAACAACATATGGACCTTCATAGTTTGGAGTCCACTTGCCCCTGGAATCGGGCGCGAAAGACAAAACTTTCTTGAGCACAAGGTCACCTTCTCTGAACACACGAGGCTTGACCTTCTTATCAAAAGCTTTCTTCATTCTCTGTTGGTATAACTGACCATGGCACATGGCAGTCAATCTCTTCTATTCAATCAAATTCAGGTGGTCATAACGACTCTGAACCCATTCAGCATCAGTCAACTTGGCTTCCATCAAGACTCTCATTGATGGGATCTCCACCTCTACTGGGAGCATAACCTTCATGCCATAAACAAGAGAGAAAGGGGTTGCCCCTGTTGAAGTGCGGACAGACGTACGATATCCATGTAAAGCAAATGGCAGCATCTCATGCCAATCCTTGTACGTGACAACCGTCTTCTGGATAATCTTCTTGATATTCTTGTTAGCAGCTTCAACAGCCCCATTCATCTGGGGTCTATAGGGAGAAGAATTATGATGCGCAATCTTGAACTCACTACACGCCTCTTTCATCATCTTGTTGTTCAAGTTAGATCCATTATCAGTAATGATCTTATCTGGCACACCATAGCGGCATATGAGTTGATTCTTGATAAACTTCACGACCACCTGCCTGGTTACATTTGCATATGACGACGCTTCAACCCACTTGGTGAAGTAATCAATCGCTACGAGAATGAATCTGTGTCCGTTAGAAGCTTTCGGCTCTATCATGCCAATCATGTCAATTCTCCACATGGAGAAAGGCCATGGTGATGAAATCACATTCAGAAGTGTCGGAGGAATATGAATCTTATCCGCGTAAATCTGACACTTGTGGCATTTCTTCACATATTTGCAGCAGTCAGACTCCATTGTCAATCAATAGTAGCCTGCTCTCAACATCTTTCTAGCCATGGCATGTCCATTGGAATGAGTACCAAATGAACCCTCATGGACCTCAGTCATCAACAGTTCTACTTCGGGTCTATCCATGCATCTGAGTAGGACCATGTCAAAATTTCTCTTGTAAAGCACATCACCATTGAGGTATAAACTGCCAGATAATCTCCTCAAAGTCTTTCTATCTTTCGCAGATGCCCCAGGCGGGTAAGTCTGGCTCTGAAGGAAACATTTGATGTCATAATACCATGGCTTTTCATCTTTCACTTTTTCAACTGCAAATACATGAGCTGGTCTATCCAAGCGCATTACGGTGATATTGGGAACTTCATTCCACAACTTAACCACAATCATTGAAGCTAGCGTAGCAAGAGCATCCACCACCCGATTCTCATCTCGAGGAATATGGTGAAAGTCAACCTTAGTAAAGAACGTTGAAATCCTCCTCGCATAATCCCTATATGGAATAAGACCAGGCTAATTCGTTTCCTACTCACCCTTAATCTGATTAACAACGAGGTCCGAATCACCATAAACATCAAGATGCTTGATCCTTAGATCAATGCATTCTTCCAATCCCATAATACAGGCCTCATACTCAGCCATGTTATTCGTGCATTTGAAAGTCAGCCTTGCTGTAAAAGGAATATGTGTGCCCTGAGAAGTAATGATTACTGCCCCAATACCATTTCCATATTGATTTACAGCGCCATCAAACACCATACTCCATCTGGAACCAGGCTCTGGCCCTTCATCGAGCGTAGGCTCATCGCAATCTTTCATCTTCAAATACAGAATCTCCTCATCTGGGAAGTCATACTGAACTGACTGATAATCCTCGATCGGTTGGTGTGCCAAGTGGTCAGCCAAGATACTACCTTTAATAGCTTTCTGAGCTCGACACTCAATATCATACTCAGACAACAACATCTGCCAACGGGAAATCCTTCCAGTTAAAGCGGGCTTCTCAAATATGTACTTGATTGGATCCATTCTGGATATCAACCAAGTCGTATGATTTATCATATACTGGTGTAAGCGCTTAGCAGCCCAAGCCAAAGCACATCATGTTTTCTCAAGCATTGAGTATCGAGACTCACAATCAGTGAACTTCTTACTCAAGTAGTAGATAGCATACTCTCTCTTCCCTGATTCATCTTGCTGACCCAGGACACAACCCATTGAATCTTCAAGAACAGTCAGATACATAATCAAAGGTCTCCCTTCCACAGGCGGGGACAGAATCGGAGGCTCAGACAAATACTCTTTAATACTGTCAAAGGCTTTTTGGCAATCTTCGGTCCAATCATGAGACTGATCTTTCCGGAGGAGCTTGAATATCGGCGCACATGTGGCAGTCATGTGGGATATGAATCTAGAAATGTAATTCAAGCGGCCAAGAAAACCTCGGACTTGCTTCTCAGTTTTGGGCGCAGGCATCTCTTGTATTGCTTTGACCTTTGCAGGATCAACCTCAATACCCCTTTTACTAACGATAAAGCCCAATAACTTGCCAGAACGGACTCCAAATGTACACTTGTTGGGATTCAGATGAAGCTTATACTTCCTCAGACGCTGAAAAAGCTTCAATAGGTGTTCTACATGTTCAACTTCCGTTCTTGACTTAGCAATCATATCATCAACATATACCTCAATCTCCTTGTGCATCATATCATGGAACAAGGTAGTCATAGCTCATTGATACGTGGCTCCGGCGTTCTTCAAACCGAAGGGCATCACTCGATAACAGAATGTTCCCCAAGGTGTGATGAATGTTGTCTTCTCCATATCCTCGGGTGCCATCTTAATCTGATTATATCCGAAAAATCCATCCATAAATGAGAAGACTTTGAATTTAGCTGTATTGTCTACCAACATATCAATATGTGGTAGAGGGAAATCATCTTTCGGACTAGCTTTATTCAAGTCTCTATAGTCCACACACATCCGGACTTTTCCATCTTTTTTAGGCACGAGCACAATATTGTCCACCCATTGAGGATATGTAGAAGTCACCAGAAACCCCGCATCAATTTGCTTCTGAACTTCCTCTTTGATCTTCACTGCCATATCAGGATGAGTTCTTCTGAGCTTCTGCTTCACAGGCACACACTCAGGCTTCAAAGGCAAGAAATGTTGTACAATATCAGTATCTAGACCAGGCATGTCTTCATATGACCAAGCAAAGACATCGACATATTCTCGTCGCAATTCAATCAACCCCTTCTTAACAGATTCTTCAAGGAGGGCCCCAATCTTCACTTCTCGCACACAATCCTCAGACCCTAAGTTGACTGTTTCCAGATTCTCAAGGTGCGGCTGGATGATTTTCTCTTCATGCTCAAGTAGACGAGTAATCTTGTCAGGAATTTCTTCAACATCATCTTCTTCTGCCTTAAATACAGGGAATTCAAAATTGGGAGATGGCGTTGGGTTATTATGTTCAATGGGTCTAGAAATCAACCTGCATAATGATTTTGGATATGAAAAGCATTAGAATTCAAACAAGGCATATCATTATGCAGATGAAAAGATTGATTTTATTTTATTTTTAGGGTTTTATGTGATCACCAATTTCATGCGAAAAGCAAAAAGGGAAAATAATTGGAAAAACAAACATTTAACATGAATTTATTGAATGAAAATATCATTGTATTTATGCGCCAACAATGTCATCACTCCTCCTTTTGGCATGGGAGAAGGGTTTTCAAACAAAGTGATCATTACGTTGACTTATGGATAATTGTAGGAACATCCACAGCGACCCAATTGTTGCAGATCCCTCCAGGGATAATGAAATTGCCCGAATCCTCTGCATCCTCTTCCAAGACAGCAACAGCTTCTTCGTCCTGACCGGTGTGGATAAAACCTCCACTCTTGAATAGCCCTTTCTCGTTGAAGACCCCAGAAGAAAAACCAATGCCAGCCCGGGACTTATTGTCTTCTAGCTCGATCATTTTTCCTAGACCAGCAATTGCACCACACTCGATGGCCAACTTCGTATCTCTATAGGAAGTAAACGAAGGAGTTCTCTTCTCAACAGGCTCAGCTATAGATAAGGCTTGAAAAGGAGTTCCAACTTCATCCTCAGCATCTATGTATGAGAAGGAAGACAAGTGGCTAACCAGGAGAGCTTTTTCTCCCCCTACCACTACCAGTTTCTTATTCTTCATAAATTTCAGCTTCTGGTGTAGGGTGGATGTTACGGCGCCAGCCTCGTGAATCCATGGTCTGCCTAAGAGACAGTTGTACGATGGGTGAATATCCATAACCTAGAAGGTAATCTGGAAATCACTTGGTCCAATTTTGATTGAGAGATCAACTTCCCCAATCACAGTTTTATGCGACCCATCAAAAGCTTTCACAACAACTCCACTCTGTCTCATGGGAGGCCCTTGGTAAGACAGTCTTGAGAGAGTGGACTTTGGTAATACGTTCAGGGATGACCCAGTGTCCACCAGCACATTGGACATGGCGTCGTCTTTGCAATTCATGGAGATGTGCAATGCCAAGTTGTGGTCTCTTCCCTCCTCAGGGAGATCAGAGTCACAGAAACTCAAATTGTTACAAGCGGTAATGTTTGCAACAATACTATCGAATTGTTCTATTGTGACATCATGATCTACATATGCCACATCCAAAACCTTCTGCAGAGCCTCTCTATGTGGTTCTGAATTCAATAGCAGAGATAATACTGATATTTTGGATGGCGTTTGTAGAAGTTGGTCTACAACATTGTACTCACTCTTCTTGATGAGCCTCAGCATCTCATCACTGTCTTCTTTCATATTGCCGCTAGGGCCAACAGAAGTAGGAGCTTTTGGTACAGAGGAGGGATTAACAGCAAGTGTCGGATTCGGAAGATTCACTGCATTCCCCATCGGGCGCTCAGCAAAATCAGCAATAGCTTGAGGCTTTGGTGGTGCTGAAAATACACGACCGCTGCGGGTCAAACCACTTACATCGGCGATGTTCACAACAGAGGAGGATGGCAAAGTCACCTCTTTCCCATCTTCTACAGCAACAGCATTGTAACGGAAGGGAATTGCTTTTTCAGAAGAGTACGGCACAGGACCGACAGGCTTAATGATCAGGGAAGGAGAAACCTTCTGCTTGCTACCATCATACTTGATGATAACAGGTTCGGGCATCCGGAATACTGGGGAAATCACGTTGACCTCAGGTTCATCTTCGTCAACATTCCTATTCTGAAGGATTTCAATGACCCCTTCGTCCAGCATTTCCTGAAGGTCCTTGCGCACTTGGCGACTACTCAATTGGTTAACAGGGCAAAATCGGCATCTATCATGGTCGTGCTCATAGTGACTGTACTCGCATAGCAAACGATGCAACTCGACCAGAGACTGTCGAATATGACTGACATATTTGACCTTATATTTTCCAGGGCAGCCCTGGACCATATTAACAGATTTCCCATGCTCGGGCAATGGGTCCTTCTTCACGTTAGGACCTACGTCCTCAAAACACAAAATGCCACACCTCACAAGGTCTTGAACCTTGGTCTTCAAAGGATAGCAATTCTCCACGTCGTGGCCGGGAGCACCAGAATGGTATACACAATGCAATTCGGGCTTATACCACCACTGAGGGTTAGCCGGTATAGCCGGTGGGTCTCTCGGAGTAATCAGTTTCCTCTCTATCAAAGAGGGATATAGTTCTGCGTACGTCATTGGAATAGGATCAAAGGTGACCCTTTCCCTCTCGTAACTCGTGCTGGTTTGATTACTGTTTCGAGGCTGGTAGGCCTGCTGTTACGGTCGGTGTTGTTGTTGCTGATATTGCTGAGGTGGTTGCTGATGGTTATTGTGTTGCTGATACTGTTGATTGTCTTTGAAGACATGTGCTATATGAGCCATCTGGTGTTGGTTACTGGCGGGACGCACAGTCTTCCTCCTCACAGAGGGTCTTCTTGTTTTCACATGGGAAGTCACAGCATGTGGCTCTCCATCTTTCTTCTTTGCAAACGCCCCATAGCGCTTGGCAGAAGAGCCTTCTTCTCTGGTCAGACGTCCTTCTCTAACCCCTTCTTCTAAACGCATCCCCATATTCACCATCTCGGTGAAGTCAGAAGGAGCGCTAGCGACCATCCGCTCATAATAGAATGAACTCAAGGTCTTCAAAAAGATCTTGGTCATTTCCTTCTCTTCTAGCGGAGGCACGATCTGTGCTGCCACCTCTCGCCACCTTTGGGCATACTCTTTAAACGTTTCCTTGTCCTTCTGGGACATGGCCCTTAGCTGATCCCTATCGGGAGCCATATCCACGTTGTACTTGTATTGCTTGACAAAGGCCTCGCCAAGATCATTGAAGGATCGGATGCTCGCGCTGTCTAGCCCCATGTACCATCTCAGGGCGGCACCGGATAGACTGTCCTGAAAGTAGTGAATGAGCAACTGGTCGTTATCAGTCTGAGTAGACATCTTCCTGGCATACATGACCAGGTGGCTGAGAGGACAAGTATTTCCTTTGTACTTTTCAAAGTCAGGGACCTTGAATTTCACAGGAATCTTCACGTTCGGAACTAAGCAGAGATCGGCAGCAGACTTGCCAAAAAGATCCTTTCCTCTGAGAGTTTTCAATTCCTTGCGAAGCTCAAGAAATTGATCATTCATAGCGTTCATCTTCTCATAGACATCTGGGCCTTCAGACCGCTCAGAATGATAGATGGTGTCGTCTACCCTAGGCATGATATGCACGACGGGAGGAGGAACAGTAAGGACCGGGCTAGATGCCGGCATAGAAGCAAAAGTTGGAGCAGGACCCTCAGGCATGAAATTAGGAGGCATCCCCCACGGAAACCCGGTTCGCATGGCTGTAGGAGCAAAGTGTGCACTGGCAGCAGGCACAGTTGAAGATACAATTTCAGAGATAACTTTCCTTTGGGGAGGAGTTGAAGACGTCGGAGAAGATTGGCTCTAGGCATCCAGGAATGATTCCATCAAAGCGCTCAATCTAGCCACTTCCTCCTTGAGTTCACGGTTCTCTTGCTCTAGTTGATCCATCAATCTTGTAGAGTTGGCTCTAGTGTAGTACCGGTGAGTCAGCTTGTCTTCAAAATAAATGAAGAGCACAGAGTTAGACCACAGGACAAGAGACTGGAAACAAAACCTGCTTATGCATATGATGCATGCAATGCTTGTGCATATGATTTGTTTTTATTTTTCAAAGGAACTTTAGGGTTTTACTTGCAAATTTTGGAAACATTAAGCATCTATCGCATATAGAAATATCTCATAAAATAATATCAAGAAGTACAGCATTTTTCAATCATGTACAAGAGAGAAGGAAAGTAATCATCCTATGGATCCCTAGAAACAATCATCTAAAGCTCGGGACACAGGAAGATAAGATGCACGAAGCCTCTTTACTTCCTCTTCATAGGCTGCCTCCATATCTGCCTTCTCTTTGGCGAGTCCATCGTACTTCCTCTTCCAAAACTTGGAAGACTGAGGAAGTAGAGAAGTCCATTCATCATTAGGATCATCAATAACTTGATGCTCAAGGAACTCTATCAAAGCGTCCTTCTCCTTAAACTGCTGAAGCAACTCTTCTCTTTCACGGATCCAGGCACGTGAACGATCTTCGTCTCTCAACTCCTCTACCCCTTGATTAGGGAGGGTTGAAGGCCCAGCCTCAATCATAGGTGTAGGTCTCGGATACTCGTAGGGCATGAGATACTCATATGCTCTCTTCCTTACCCAAGCAGTATAAGGCTCCAAAGTGATGCAATTCTTAGGACCCAGCTCCTTCCTTCCTTTCCTATGAATCTTGCGGCAAGCGCGGACCATTCTACCCTTCAGGTTTTGGGGATCTTTACCCTCCTAAAAGAATACACCCTGTAACAAAATGTTATTAGGTTTATCCTTTAGGGGGAACCCAAGCTGACGACGTGCCAAAATAAGGTTGTAGTTAATCCCACCATATGTACCAAGAAGAGGTACATTGGAGAACTCACCACAAGATTCGATAATCTGCACACCATCGTACACACGGTTGTACCAAGAGATATCATCATTAGTGAGAGACATGAGTCTCGTGGACCACCGTAGACATCCCTTGTTCTCCTTGAAAGCGACCGTCTGAGGTAAGTGAGAAATAAACCACTTATACAACAGAGGCAAACAGCACACGATAGCGCCACCACCCTTTGCATTCCTCATATGCAAAGAGAAATAAGTATCACCCAACAGAGTCGGAATGGGATTAAGAGTAGAAAAGATCCTAATAGCGTTCACATCCACAAACTTGTCGATGTTGGGGAACAACACTAACCCATAGATGAGAAGTACAAATATGGCTTCAAAAGCATCCTCACTCATGGCCTTCCCATACATAGTAGCTTGAGCAATGAGGAACTCAGAAGGGAGACCTTGAATTCCACCTTTGGTAGTCATATGAGCACCAACCAGAGATTCATCTATGTGCAACATGTCTGCTATTTCTTGAGAAGTAGGAATACTCTCCAAGCCACTGAACGGCAACCGATCCAGGATAGGTATACCCACAAGATAAGCACACTCCTCAAGGGTAGGCAAAAGCTGAAAGTCCGGAAACGTGAAGCAACGGTACAAGGGATCATAAAACTGCACCAATACACTCATCAACCCTTCATCCACCTGAGTAGTCAGAAGAGGAAGAAGCTTCCCAAAACGAGCTTTGAAGCCCAAGGGATCTAGTACATAGGATGTCAGATTCCTTAACTCTTTCAGATTTGGTTGTCTGAAGTTGTACTTCTTTGTATTCCTTCTTTGTCTTTCCATGTCTGAAAATTTTGCAAATAAACCCCCTTAAGTTCCTTGAGAATTTTCTTTATTATTGATGATATGGATGCAAATGGATGCATGGATGCATGAATGTAACAATCACACTCAAGGATCAAGCAAAGCACACCAAACAAAGGTCATGGGATGGATCATATTATCCTTAATATCAATCATCCATTTTGGTGGATTATGGTTTACACCTTATCAACACCCAAGTTCCATTGATATTAAGGATAGATGAACGTATCAACCATGAATCAAGGGTTTGTTGCAAGTCACGAGCGTGGAGTTTAGGTTAAGAACCACCCAAAGGGAGTGTACTATGGTTTAAACCTGCCAAACATGTTCTACAAGAGGTTCCCATAGTCGTCATCCCATCTTTCGGATATTATCGGAGAAACGAATACTCGTATTCCAAAAATATTCTCAAGAGAGACTCTTATGAGTGTAGTATCGCGTAACAATCGTATCAAATCTTACACTTGAACGACTTCCGCACTACATCCTAAAAATAGGCCAAGATGGGCTTGGTAAACTAAGGTCCTTGGCTTCTAAGGTCTATATTGGAAAGAGTAATGTCTAACCACAACTTACTTGTGTGACATGATTGATCCCAATATGACCTCCACCAAGTGAATGGACTTGCAAGTCAACTTGCTAAGGAATAACTCCACACAAGTCAATAAGACTACGCCATTCTCCTGTCCTAAGTACACTCGAGTTCGGGTATAGAACTCATCTCACAAAGATCACCAAGCATACAAGGAATTAATATCAAGCAAATCAATCATTACATACAATACGGTAATCCCACATTGCCCAAAAATATGTCACAAGACAATACAATACAACAAGCATGAGAAGTAGGAAAAACCCACTGAGGACTAGTCCCCAGCAGAGTCGCCACTTTTCTGTAGCGAGGTATTCGTTACCATTAGAGATATTGATTAAATCCAAGGTAAACCATACAAAGTCGAGTCGCCATCGCACTTCTATTTATCCAAAGGAATGCTTAGAAAGCGAACAAACACCTAAAAATTTTAACAAAAACTAGTAAAAGAAACAGAGATCTGGGTAAGGGGGTTGGTTATGCAATGGGAAGGTGTTAGGCACCCAAAACATCCTAGGTACTCCTAGGGAGCCCTTTTCATACTTGTAAAAGTTGTTGTCTTGTGAAAATTTTGTTTGTGCAAACATGATTGAAGAGATGAGAAAAGAATATACAAGTTTATTTACATTTTGTGTTTGGATGGATAAACCCATTGCCTAAGTACCATCTTATAAAAAGATTAGGATCTAAACCTCGTAGTTCGGGGTAAAAATCTCAAAACAAGTTGGTGAATTGATTGGTCCAAAAGCCTTGAGGTCTTTTGTTATCGAAGGGAGAAAACTCAACCAAACCACAAATCCACCATATGAGGATAGCTTCAACATGCTAATGAGGGGTTAACCCTATAATAAGCATGGAAGACTCATTGTCCATCACTAAGGATATAGGCGAGTATTATATCTACCACAAGAATAACTCAAACCTAATAGCTAAAGGTTATGAAAATTTTGATTAAGAGGGTGGCCATTGGAACCACAAAAAGACATTTGAATGGGTTATATTTACCAATTAGAAGCATGTACAAAATGGTCAAAGTTGACTTAAAAGTTCAATTCAAAATAAGTGTTATAAAAAGAAAGTTTTAAAATCAAAAGCATAAGGCTTAGGTTTCTAATGTTTGAAAACAATAGTTAAATGTTTGCACAAAAGGTTTTGGCTTGGGTTAGAGTGGAGAGAAGAAGAAGAAGGGCTAAGTCCTAAGTAAAACAAAGAGATGAGGGATAAGAAATGAAACCACACTAGGAGTTCCTCTCTTGAGATCATATTGATGATCCAAGTAGCTCCCATCCTTTGGAACAAAGCAACCACAAAGCAAATATTTCAAGCAATCAAGCACAAGGTCATGCTTCTAAGAATCCTTCAATGGCTTTGGCATCTCTTTCTTTTGATGAACATGGTAATGGTCCTCCAATTGAGCTCAAATGGAAACTACTAGCACAAAAGCACACACATCAAAAGTTCCATGAAGTAAAACAAAAATGGACAAGGGTGAGTTTAGAGATTTGGTCCTTCTAATCCATCTTCATCATTAAGATCTTTTCACTCCAATTTTGCATAAGGAAGGTGTAAGACCCCAATTTTGGGCCCTAAGATCCCTCATGGCCCATATCATTCATATCATGGCCTCAAGGATCAATGCTTGCCTTTGCTTTCCTCTTAGTGGATAGATTGCCTTGTGGGTTTGTTTCTTGATCACCAAGCATACTTTGCATTTGTATATCTTTGCTTTCATATGTTTATCATTCAAAAAGTACAAAAATATTGTCTGTCTAACCTTGTTGCTTGCAGTTGAAGCAATCATCAGAAATTAGGTCAAAGTCAGTCATTGATCAGTCAAAGCAATGGATGGTGGCCATTCTTGCAGAATTTGGGCACCATGATCAATAATCAAAGGTTCATACAACTTGAGACATCATTTGAAGTCAAGTTCTCAAGGAATCAGGGTTTGGAATTCATCAGAAGTGGTCCAGTCACTCAAAACCCTAGAAAAAGTCAACAGACAGTCAAACTTGGTCAACAGTTGATTTAATCAGTGATTTGATGGATAGAATTGATTTGAAGGAGTTCATTCATGTTTGTATAAGCCTCATATATCATGACAAACCCCATCATGGAAGAAAATCAAGTGAAATCAGAAATTTTCCAGAAATAGAAAGTGGACCTGTAATTTCAACTGCCAAAAATGGAAACTTCTTGATCTTAAACTTACATCATGATACAAGCTTCAAATGAATTTTTGCCCAACATGAAAGTTGAAGATCTTGTCTTCCCATTTTCAAAAAGTCCAAGAACTCTCAAATCCCATGTGTGGTTGTCAAGATATGATCAAATCATTTTCACCAATTTTTGAACTTCAACAAGCCATAACTCTCAAACCATAAGGCCAAATTTGGTGGGGTTTTTTCCTACAAACCACATTTTTCATCCTCTTTCCAAAAATATAAATTTCATGACCTAAAACCTTGCCAATCAAAATGGCATTTTTGGACCTTTTGCATTTAAATTCAAAGTTTGACCAAACTTTGACTTTTTGAGTTTTTGACTTTTTCTTGATTTGGTCAATTGGGAAATGTTCCATATCACATTTGTGACTTGTTCCAATTCCAAAACCATGTCCATACCATCATTCCATCATCATTTTGAATCAAAATGCAAATTTGGCAATTTGGCAAAAGAAGCTTCACAAAAGTAAAAATCAGTACAGCATTTCACTTGTACAACCAAAGCAGCAGAAATGCAGTCTGTTTCCAGCCTGTTGCAAGCCCACTCAACCAGCCTTGCACCCTCCTTTTCACTTGTGCACACAATGGACAAATATGCAAATGATGCATTTTAAGCAAAACAAAGTTGGCAATTGAAGAGCAGACTTCAAAACAGCATTTGGATGGTCTGTTTACAGCATTTCCAAGCCCAAATCGTGCAGCCACTACACCTCCCTACTCACTCATTTCCAAATTAGTAAAATTGCAATTGTTTCCATTTGAGCTAATCCTTGATAGTACATCATTAGCAAAACTTAAACAGTAAATATAAAGCATGTTTGCTGTCATTTGCAACCCTAGTTTTGCAGCCTACCACACAGAAAATATACAGTTCTCTCACTCTTGCATTTTGCAATTTTTGAATTTCTGCCAAGTCCTCCAAACCCTCGAGCTTCCTCTTGTTTTCTTGATCATCCATCACCATGGCAAGCTCTTTCCAAGTGTGAAATCGCAGCTGGAACCATCACTGCAGAACCTGTTTTCTCCAAGCATCTCAAATGGCAGTTAGAGTGTTGAGGGTTTCCAAGCACTACTGAGCCAAGATCCTTCAAGCCTCCATCATTATCAACCATTGTGCTCATCTATTTTTGCTTACAACCACAAAAAGAACACTGCATCATAATTTCTTCAAATACAAGTAAAATTCCAACCAACTCTTTTCTTAAAATAATGCGATGCTATATGTAGTGTTTACCTTGTTGAGTATTGTGTAGCTTGAATCATGTGAATTGGTTAACTATGCTGGTCTAAATCTTGATTTTCATTTTTGTGTGCAAATACATTTTCTGTCGATTTGTGTTGTTCATGGTGATTTAATGAATTTGGACACCATAATCTTGTTGCTTGAGGTTTAATGATGAGGTTAGCTTATTTGATTTTGATTTCTGAGCACATTGAATTTTCAAGCTCATAATGATGTTGAGTTGCTGCTGTTATGCTTAAACCCTAAGGCTGCCTAGAAATCTTATGTTTGTCTTGGTTTTATTGTGTATGACATGTTTGCATTGAAGAACATTACCACTGCCATGTTGTTTGCTTGAGTTTGTTTGTGATGTTTATACAATGCTAAAACCATGCTGCTGTTCATGAAACCTAACATATTTTCCCAAAAAATCCATATGGTTTGTGCTGATTGGATGTTACATGATGCTGTTAATGCCCTACTGTTGTGTATGAATCATAAACCTGCCAGAATTCTGCTTGAATTGATGATGTTGGTTTGTTATGTTATGGTTGTATGAAGGATTTTGTTAACATGCTTTGCTGTTGTAAATGCTGGTCGAGTTTTTTTTTTGTGTGCTGTTGTTCATACCAAACCTTCCCTGGCCAGAGTTCTCATGTCTATGTGTGTTGGTTGCTATTGATATATGTTGCATAAGCACTCTGAATGTGGTTGTTGGTTGCCATGATTGTTTGATTTCGATCGGTTGATGAACCATGAAGTTGGATGCCAAAACCCTGCTGCAGTTTAAAATCTCATAAACATGCTCAGAAACTCCTTTGCATTTTGTCTGTCGTGTTTGGTGGTGGTTGTTCAAAGTCACTTGATGCTGTTTGCCAATGCCGTGCTGTCTACTTGATATTGTTTGTCCATGATCAATGCTTGAAATGCCATGAATGCTGCAGTTTTGAAATCCCATAAACATTGTCCTGAAATCCATGAGACATGTTGTTGCTGTTGTTTGTTTTGTTTGATTACATGATGAACACGAATGCATGCTGCAAATACTCTGCTTGCTGTTATGATGAATTTACCAGAATTTTGCATAAACATGTGTTGGTTTGTTGCTAGCTAGGTATGCATGAACATGTTTGTATCAATACCCTGCTGTGTTGCTATTGTAAGCTGCCCAGAAAAATCCTTTGAATTGTGCTTGTCGTGTTTGGTTGTTGTTGGTCAATAATGATGATGAACTTGATGCATTGCCCTGCTGATTCGTGAGTTTTTGCTAGACTTCATTTTTGATCAATTGCATGAAGTTACATGAGTTTGGATGCTGAATGCTATGCTGTTGTATGTTGGTCGGGTATTGTTTGGATGCTTTGAAATGCCAATGCCTTTGCACATGCTGTTAGAAACCCCTAGGGTTTTAGAAAATTCAAAAATTCAAGTTGGTTGGCCATGTTACTGTTTTATTGGCTGAGAGCCAATCAAAACATTTCGTTTTGCCAGGCCAAAACGCAGCACTTCGATTAGTGATGTGCTATTTACATCTTTGCCACCCGTTGACTTATGTTTGACCATCATGCCATGCCTTGTGTTCATACTTCACCCATAATTTCACCTAACTTCACAAATTTATTTCTCATTCGATTTTCATCAAAAAATTATGAAATTTTTTCCACATGTTCACAAATGAGTCTAATATTTAATTGTGAATTTTAATCATTTTTCCATTGGCTGGATTTTTAATGATAATTATTTTCTTGACATGTATGCCAAAATGATACTTTGTGCCAAATCTTTTGTGAAATACTCATGTTGCATCCAATGCCTTTGAAATTTTTTGTGGTAAAACTAGACACATTGACCTTCATTTTCATATAAAGTTTGTGGATTTCTCATTTGTGGTTTGATAGATATGAATTTTTGAACTAGGGTGTGACAATTTGTGTCACACCAATGATATGCAAATGTATGATTTTTGTTCACATGCTTCCTCTTATCCAATTGACTCCAAATTTTGCATGAATGATCCCTTGTATGTCTAATTGATGTATGAATTTTCTTGGAATTAATCTTGCTGTTTTCCATTTGATTGAGAATTTTCTTCCATACTTGGTCATTTGTTGACTTTTTGTGCTATGCCTTGCCAAATCTTTTCTGAAATTCTCAAATCTTATTGTATGATCATGAAATTTCATATGTGATAACTGGATTCTTTGAGCTTTGCATTGGTGTTAATCTCATTCATTTCTCTTCTGTTTTCAAATTGATATGATTTTTTGAAGTTGACCTATGCTTGTTGACTTTCACCATGCTTACTTGAACTTGGCTTGACTTCATGATTTTACTTGACTGCCTTCCTCTCATCCAAATGCATTGAAATTTGACATGCTTGCTATGTTAGATGTTAGGATTGAGTGTGATTTATTTCATAATTTTTGGGATTGTTTGAGTTGACTTTTGAATGAAGTCTTTGCTGTTGACTTTTGTATGCTTCTTTTGCCATGCTTTGCATCCTTTTGCATATGAAATGACCATGATGCATGATATAATTATGAATCCAATTGAGAATGCTTCTTGAATGATTAAACTTGGTTTGGGTTGACTTTTTCTTGCTGCCTTGACTTTTTCTTTCATCTTTGACCCTAGGCTAGCCCTAGTGGTCTTCTAAGCTTATGTTGAGTTCATCTGTTTCAGGTTAAGCACCCATGCCTTGAGGATCATTCAAATATTTGTTTGAGTTGAATTATATGATGTGCTAACCTTTGTTTTGTAGGTGACTCATATGCTTGAGTCTTTGTGCCTTGCACAATTGGTCCCTCTGTGGTTGCCTATTGGGTTATTTCCTTTGATTTTGACTGTTGACTTGTTTACTAATGAGTTTGACTTTTGCAGGTACTTTAGTTGCCTAAGTTCTTTGAACTTGATTGCTTGCTTTGCTTTTTAGCATTTGCTTTGAGGTATAAATACTTCTTCTTCATGTAGTCTGGAGACCCGGTCTGTTATTTGACCGGGCAAACTGTCTGAAGTCCTCCTTAAGAGGCAATGCCTGTGTTTGTTTATATTTGTCCCAAGCAGGAAAAGCCCTTCAAGTAAGGCAATTGGTGGAAGGTAGGGATAAGCAATCTATCCCCCACTATTCTGTGTGTCCTCTCTTTGCTCCCATTACATGGTTGAAGCATTGAGATAAACACCCAAGATCTAATCGAGTCAATAATGTGGCGAGAGTTCCTACTTTCTGAACTCCCACACTTTCTTTTATGCTCTCTCTGATATGAGATAGAAGCAATGAGGCACACCCCTCATCTCCTTTTTCATCTGCTTCACCTGAGCCCCTCAATGGCCAGGTTAAGAGCGACCTTCACCTATTACAGTGGACTGTCAAAGTCAAACCCTCTTGTGTGAGCCCCCATTGTTTGGCTATAGAGTGTGCTGTTTGATATTCATTGCTTGATTGATTGCTTCATATGCACTTGCTTGCCTATATGCTATGCATCTATCACCATCATCAATTGCCATTAGTGCATGTTCATCTCATTTGCTGTTGTGTACTATCATTGGTTGTTTGCCCATTGAGGACAATTGTAAGTCCATCTCTTTTGGCCATTGCTCCTATGACATGGAAGTGAGTATAAGACCATCACCTTGGCCACTCATCTTATCTCTGCTCATTGCTTTGTTTGTTTGTATGTGAGGATACAATTGTAAGTCCCTGCAAGTTGGCGTTTGTTATCCTAGGATCATACTGTGGATGTTAGAGTAAGCCCAGACAGATTGGCATCTTACATCCATGTTTTGCTTTTGTTTGATTGTATGAGAAATTGCAATTGTAAGTCCCTGCAAGTTGGCTTTTGCTTTCTCATCATCTCATGTTGCATAGTTCTTGTATGTGAGGTTGCAATTATAAGTCCCTGTAAGTTGGCATTTGCATTCCTGTGATCATATTGTTGCCTTTGTTCTTGTATGTGAGGATCCATTATAAGTCCCTGTAACGTGGCATTGGATTTCCTAGGAGCATACTGTGGAGTTAACCTAAGTCCAGATAGATTGGCAGTTGACTTCCACATCTCATCTTTTTTTTTCTTTTGAGGAGATTGGTGTAAGTCCATTGAGTGGCATCTGATATCCATTTTTATTTTAGGAGACTGGTGTAAATCCATCTATTGGTATCCGGTATCCGCTTTTTATTTCTTTGCCTGTGGAGATTAGTGTAAGACCATTGAGTGGCATCTGACATCCCATTTTGTTTTAGGAGATTGGTATAAGACCAGTGATTGGCATCCGATATCCGCTTTTGCTTGCTTTGCTTGTTTGTTATTATTAATTGCTATTCCAAAGGACACACTTGAATCATCTCCCATATGATCTCAAGAAGTGAACCTTCTAAGAAGTTTTACTATCCATCTCCATCCATTCATCATTCATTATGTCCTAGACTTTTTCACACTTTATCTTTCAAACTCGACATAAGTGTTGTGCAAACATCTTCATGTTTTCTAACTAAAAACCTGGACTCAAGTCCTTGACTTTTTTTCAAACTCCATTTCATAATACTTCTTTGAATCAATCTTAATCATACTTTGACTTCATTTTCATAATCACAATCAATTAACATCACTCATTCACTTGTTTTGGCTTTGTCCATTAATCTTTTCATGCATTAGCCATAGGCTTCAATTATCTTTGTGGTTGATGTAAATCTTGCCTATCCTTAGTGAGTCGACAGTAAGACTTCCGTACTTCAAACAGGGCTAACCCCTCTAGTACGTCGAAGCTATCCTCGCATGGTGGATGTTGTTTTTGGTCGAGTGTTCTCCCATTGATAATGAAAAGCCTCAGTGCTTGTGTTTAAAACTGAATCCACCAACTTTTGGAAATCTTTTAGCCGAACTACGGCGTTCTGATCCTTACCTTTGATGGAAGGTACGTAGGCAACGGGTTCATCCGTTCGAACCCAATAACCCAATAATAATAAAAATGTATATTCTTTTCCCATCATCCCAATCATGTTTGCACAATGTTTATGTCATAATAAATAACAATATTTTACAACAAGTGTGAAAAGGGCTCCCTAGGAGTACCTAGGACGTAGTGGGTGCCTAACACCTTCCCATTGCGTAATTTACCCCTTACCCAGAATCTCTGATCTTTTTATTAGTTTTCTACGTGTAAAACTTCTTA
This sequence comes from Lathyrus oleraceus, assembly GCF_024323335.1. NCBI lineage: Eukaryota > Viridiplantae > Streptophyta > Magnoliopsida > Fabales > Fabaceae > Lathyrus > Lathyrus oleraceus. Next base: position 410,028,900 of record NC_066580.1, read on the forward strand.
GGCTTTTGTTCGCTTTTTAGCCAGTCCTTTGGATAAATAAAAGTGCGGTGGCGACTCGAAAATTTCAATGTATCTCTTAGCTTATGATTTAATCGATAGATCATATAGCGACGAATACACCGTCACAGAAGGGTCCTAGAATCTAAGTCCAAATTCTCCATTTCTTTGCATTTTGGTCCACATTAATCAAAACAAAACACAAGCATAATAATATATACATAATTATGTGCTCAAGTGAGAAAAAGGCAAATGGCATTAACATAAACATGTGCTCAAGTGAGCAAAGAGAAAAGCAAATGGATAATATGTGCAAGAAGAGTAGATTGCATAAAAGTAAATTGCATAAAGTAAATGTTAATTGTCAATGGTTAGTGTTAGTAGTTAGTGTGCCATAAGGCAAATTTAGCGTTATGTTAAGCAATCGTAATTGGACTTATGTAGAAGTCACAACTATTTGAGGTCGGTCAATAGTAATGTAGGCAACAAACACAAGTTAGAAGTCTTGATTAGTGAACCAAGTCCCAACAACTTGCCATGCCAAAAAGACACGATTGTTACGCGATACTACACTCATGAGAGTTTCTCTTGAGAATATTCTTGGAATACGAGTATTCGTTCCTCCGATAATATTCGAAAGATGGAACGATGATTATGGGAACCTCTGATAGAACATGTCTGGCAGGTTTAAACCCTAGTACACTCCCTTTGGGTGGTTCTTAACCGAGACTCCATGCTCGTGACTCTCAACAAACCCGTGATTCGTGGTTGAGTCGTTCAAACATTGTTAATATCAATGGATCCCGGATCAGGTGTAAAACCTAAATCCATCAAAGCGGCTGGTTGATATTAAGAATGTCTGAACCGGTTCACGTACCGTTAATATCAATGGAACTTGGGTGTTGATAAGGTGAAAACCTAAATCCACCAAAATGGATGATTGATATTAGGGATACATAGAGCTTTCCCACGACCTTTGTTTGGCGTGCTTTGCTTGATCCTTGAGTGTGATTGTTGCATTCATACATTCACGCATTCATCCGCATTCATGTCATCAAAAGAGAAAATTTTCAAGGAACTTAAAGGGTTTATTTGCAAAATTTTCAGACATGGAAAGACCGAAAAGGCATACAAAGAAGTACAGCTTTAAGCAGCCCGATGTAAAAGAGTTAAGGAATCTGACATCGTATGTATTAGATCCCTTGGGTTTCAAAGCTCGCTATGGAAAGCTTCTGCCGTTGCTGACTACTCAAGTGGATGAGGGATTGATGAGCACTCTTGCTCAGTTCTATGATCCGCTCTATCATTGCTTCTTATTTCCGGACTTCCAGTTGTTGCCAACTTTGGAAGAATACTCTCACCTTATTGGGATTCCTATTCTGGATCAAGTGCCGTTCAGTGGCTTAGAGAGTATTCTATCTGCTCGAGAGATTTCCAGCCTGTTGCATATAGATGAAGATCTGATTAGAGCTAATCTGACTATCAAAGGCGGAATTCAGGGTTTTCCTTCCGAGTTCCTCATTGCACAAGCTACCTTCTATGGGAAGGCCATGAGTGAGGATGCCTTTGAGGCTCTATTCGTATTGCTTATCTATGGATTGGTGCTGTTTCCCAACTTCGACAAGTTCGTCGACATGAACGCTATTAGGATCTTTTCAGTCCTTAATCCGGTTCCTACCTTGTTGGGTGATGCATATGTCTCAATGCACCTGAGGAATATGAAGAATGGGGGAGTCATTGTCTGCTGTTTACCCCTGCTGTACAAGTGGTTTATTTCGCACTTGCCGCAGACAGTTGCTTTCAAGGAGAACAAGGGATGTCTACGGTGGTCTCAGAGACTCATGTCTCTCACCAATGATGATATCACCTGGTATGATCGCGTGTATGATACCGTTCAGATCATCGATTCTTGTGGTGAATTCCCCAATGTGCCTCTTCTTGGTACATGTGGTGGGATCAGCTACAACCCTACGCTTGCACGTCGTCAGCTTGGGTTCCCCCTAAAGGATAAACCCCATAACATTCTGTTAGAAGGTGTATTCTTTCAGGAGGGTAAAGATCCCCAAGGCCTGAAAGCCAGATTTGTCCGCGCTTGGCGCAATATTCGCATAAAGAGTAGGAATGAATTGGGTCCAAAGAACTGCATTGCTTTGGAGCCATATACCTCTTGGGTCAGACAGAGGGCTGCTACCTACCTGATGCCATATGATCATCCAAGACCTACACTGTTGGATGTGGCTGGGCCTTCAACCCTCCCTACCCAACGTGTAGAGGAGTTGAGAGAAGAAGACCTTTCGCGTGCCTGGATCCGCGAGAGAGAAGAATTGCTGCAGCAGCTCAAGGAGAAAGATGCTATGATTGAATTTCTCGAGCACCGAGTGATCGACGATCCGAACGACACTTGGACTTCTCTGCTTCCTCAGTCTTCCCAATTCTGGAAGAGGAAGTATGATCAACTTGCAAAGGAGAAAGCTGATATGGAGGCCGCCTATGAGAGAGAGATCAAGAAGTTGTGCACTTCTCGTCTTCCAGCATCCCGAGCTAATAGGGATCCATAGGATGTTATTTACCTTTTCTCTTTGTAATATTTAAAAGAATGCTGTACTTCTTTGTCTTAATATTTTGAATGAAATATTTTCCATGAGTAATCAAAATGTTTAAATATTCGAAATATTGCAAACAATACCCTAAGGGTTCCTTGAAAATCAAAACATTTGCACAAAGCATTTCATGCATCATTCCTGCATAAACAGGTACCTTTGTTTCTGGTCTCCCGGTTCTAACTCCTGTTCTTCATTTATTTTGAAGACAAGCTGACTCACCGGTATTATACGAGGGTCAACTCTGCAAGGATCATGGAGCAATTGGAACAAGAGAATCAGAGTTTGAGGGATGAAGTCGCCAGACTTGGCGCTCTGATGGAGCAACTTCTTGCTGCCCAGAATCAGCCTGCTCCTCAGCCAGCAACTCCGGTTCAGCGGACTGTTATTTCTGAGATAACTACTTCAGCGGTGCCTGTTAGTGCCCAGCAGCCAAATGCTATGCCTCCCGGTTTTCCTTGGGGGATGCCTCCTGGCTTCATGCCCGATCTGCCAGCTCCTACCTTTGCTCAAATGCCGGCATCTAGCCCGGTCCCTATACCTGTTCCTCCTGTCGTGCATACCATGCCTAGGGTAGACGACACCATCTACCACTCTGAGGCTTCTGAAGGCTCAGATGTTCACGAAAAGATGGATGCAATGAACGACCAATTCCTCGAGCTGAGAAAGGAATTGAGAACTCTCAGAGGCAAAGATCTCTTCGGCAAGTCAGCAGCCGAACTTTGTCTAGTTCCCGGTGTTAAAATACCTGTTAAATTCAAAGTCCCAGACTTTGAGAAGTATAAAGGGAACACTTGTCCTTTGGCACACTTGGTTATGTATGCCAGAAAGATGTCCACGCAGACAGACAACGATCAACTCTTGATCCACTACTTCCAAGACAGTTTGTCTGGTGCTGCTCTCCGTTGGTACATGAGTCTGGACAGTGCCAACATCCGCTCTTTCAATGATCTTGGCGAAGCTTTCGTCAAGCAATATAAATATAACGTTGACATGGCACCTGACAGAGATCAACTCAGGTCTATGTCACAAAAGGACAAAGAGTCGTTCAAGGAGTACGCCCAGAGATGGCGTGAGCTGGCAGCTCAGATTACTCCACCATTAGAAGAGAAGGAGATGACCAAGATCTTTCTGAAGACTCTTGGGTCATTTTACTATGAGAGAATGGTGGCCAGCGCTCCCTCTGATTTCACCGAGATGGTGAACATGGGGATGCGTCTTGAAGAAGGTGTCCGCGAGGGACGGTTAGCCAAAGATGATGGTTCTTCCTCTAAACGATATGGAGCGTTTAAGAGGAAAGAAGGTGAAGCGCATGCCGTGCAATCTCAGCCGAAGCACCGAAGACCCTCTGTTCAGAGGAAGCCTGCACGACATTCCGGTCATCAGCACCAGGTGGCTCACGTAGCACCTGTTTTCAAGGACAACACTCCTCAACGTCAGCAATATCAACCGCAACAGTATCAACATCAACAACAATACCAACAACCGCAGTATCAACAAGCTCGTCCACAGCAACAGGCTTACCAGCCTCGTGGGAATACGAGTAATCAAGCAAACATGGGTTATGAAAGGAAGAAGATCAGCTTCGATCCAATTCCGATGTCGTATGCAGAGCTCTATCCCTCTCTGATAGAGCGGAAGTTGGTGTCTCCTAGAGATCCTCCTGCAATTCCAATCAACCCCCAGTGGTGGTACAAGCCTGACCAGCACTGTGTCTATCATTCTGGCGCTCCGGGCCATGACATTGAAAACTGTTTCCAGCTGAAGACTAAGGTTCAAGACCTTATGAGAAGCGGAATTCTGAGTTTTGAAGACTCAAACCCGAATGTCACCAGGAACCCATTGCCTTCGCATGGGAAATCTGTCAATATGATCCAGGAAGACCTTGGGAAGTACAAGGTTAAATACGTCAGCCATATCCGACGGTCGTTGGTTGATTTACATAAGATGCTGTGTCAGCACAGCTATTTGAAGCATAACCACGACAAGTGCCGCGTCTGCTCGGTCAATCGTTTGGGTTGTGACCAAGTTCGCAAGGAATTGCAAATGCTGTTGAATGAAGGTACCATTGAGATTCTCCAGAATCGAAATGTTGATACAGTTGAACCTGAGGTGAATGTCATATCACCAGTGTTCAAGCTACCAGAGCCCGTTGTTATTCGCTACAATAGCAACAAACCGAAGGCTTCCCCTGCTTTGATCATCAAACCAGCCGGCCCTGTGCCGTATTCATCTGACAAAGCCGTACCTTTCCGGTACAATCCTGTTGCTGTCCAGGATGGGGTCGAGGTTCCTCTGCCGTCTACTTCCGTAACCACTATCGCTGATGTTAGTGGGTTGACCCGAAGCGGTCGTGTGTTTTCTGCACCTGCCAAAGCTCCGGCTGTTTCTTCTGAATCTGTTGAGCGCCCTGTGGGAACCGCTGTGAATGTTCAGAATCCGGCACTTGCTGTTGCCCAGCCTTCCCCGTCTGTACAAAAGACTCCTGTTTCTTCTGTTGGCCCGAGTGGCATTGTTGATGAAGAATCTGATGAGATGCTGAGGCTCATCAGAAAGAGTGAGTATAATATTGTAGACCAGCTTCTACACACGCCCTCCAAGATTTCTATCCTTTCTCTATTGCTGAACTCAGAGCCTCATAGGGAGTCTCTGCAGAAAGTCTTGGACCTAGCGTACGTTGATCACGACGTCACCTTGGAACAATTTGATAGCATTGTTGCAAACATTACCGCTTGCAACACTCTGAGCTTTTGTGACGCTGATCTCCCTGAGGAGGGAAGAGACCACAACATGGCTTTACATATATCTATGAATTGCAAATCTGATGCAATGTCCAATGTACTGGTGGACACTGGATCGTCCCTTAATGTATTGCCAAAATCCACACTCTCTCGATTGTCATATCAAGGTCCTCCTATGAGGCAGAGTGGGGTTGTTGTTAAAGCTTTTGATGGGTCGCGTAAGACCGTGATTGGGGAAGTGGATCTCCCAATTAAGATTGGACCAAGTGATTTCCAGATCACTTTTCAAGTAATGGATATTCACCCATCATACAGCTGTCTCTTGGGCAGACCATGGATTCACGAGGCTGGCGCTGTGACATCCACCCTACACCAAAAGCTGAAGTTTGTGAAAAACAAGAAATTGGTTGTAGTAGGGGGAGAAAAGGCTCTCCTGGTCAGTAATTTGTCTTCTTTCTCGTACATTGATGCAGAGGATGAAGTTGGAACTCAGTTTCAAGCTTTATCTATTGATAAACCAATCGAGAAGAAGTCTCCTTCATTCACTTCCTACCGTGATGCAAAGCTGGCCATTGAATGTGGTGCAGTTGCTGGATTAGGGAAAGTGCTTGAACTTGAAGATAATCGATCCCGGGCTGGCATTGGCTTTGGTTCTGGGGCATGCAACGAGCAAGGTCTGTTCACAAGTGGAGGATTCATCCATGCTGATCAACCTGCAGAAGAGGAAGCTGCTGCTATCATTGAAGAAGAAGACGCAGAAGATTTGAACAATTTTGTTATTCCTGGTGGTGTCTGCCACAATTGGGTCGCTGTGGATGTTCCTACAGTTATCCATAGATCAGAGTAATTGTTCATTTTGTTTAAAACCCTTCTCCCATGCCAAAAGGAGAAGTGATGACATTGTTGGCAAAGCATATATACAATGATGTTTTCATTCAATTTTTGCATTGTCAAAACATTTGTTTTTCCTTTGTTTTCACTTTTTGCTTTCCTTTATGAAATCAGTGATCACAAAAAACCATAAAAACAAAATAAAAGCTATAAAAGCAACATTTCTCATCTGCATAATGATTTGCTTGTTTAAATGCTGAATTTTTCTTAACCAAAATCATTATGCAGGTTGATCCTAAAACCCATTGAACATAATGATCCAACGCCATCTCCCAATTTTGAATTCCCTGTATTTGAGGCAGAGGAAGATGACGTTGAAGAGATTCCTGATGAGATCACCCGTCTCCTTGAGCACGAAGAGAAGATCATTCAGCCGCATCTCGAAGACTTGGAAACAGTCAACTTGGGATCTGAAGATTGTGAGCGCCTGGTGAAGATTGGGGCACTTCTTGAAGGGTCTGTTAAAGAAGATTTGATCAGCTTGCTACGAGAATATTCAGATATCTTTGCTTGGTCCTATGAAGACATGCCGGGTTTAGATACAGATATTGTGCAACATTTCCTGCCTTTGAAGCCTGAGTGCGTGCCTGTGAAGCAGAAGCTCAGAAGAACTCATCCCGATATGGCAGTGAAGATCAAAGAGGAAGTTCAGAAGCAAATTGATGCGGGGTTTCTGGTGACTTCGACATATCCTCAGTGGGTGTCCCCCAGCGGAGTTGTGTGTTTTTGCTTCTACAGCAGTTTGTGCTTGTGCAATGCACTCTTTTGTTGTTCCTCAGTTGACACTGAGATCCCCTGCAGATATACTTTGGGACTTCTCTTGTTCCCCTACAGATTCGTCTTGGTGGCCGTTTCGCCCGTTGTGACTTTCTGTACCCTGATTGGGTTGTTTCCTGATATCTCGGATTCTCTGCTTCTTCAGCAGTACCTGCAGATCTTTGCTTTACAGCATGTAGATCTCTGCAGATTGGCTCTCCAGTTGGTTTTTCCCCTGGAAGTATAATACCGGACGTTTGGTTCCCAAACCTGTTTGTGTTAGAATTGTCTGTTTTGTCAGCATTCATCAAACATAAATCACGCATATTCATGCATATTCATAAACATTCAGATATTCATATTGCATTTCTTGTCATATATCTTTTGTTCGTCGTGTCTCCTGCTTTGGTGATATAGATCTCTTTACAGATCTCCCCAAGTAGATGTCGGGTGTTTAAAAATCTCTCCATATAGAGTCAGCCCCATAAGCAGAAAATGTTGTCTTTCCTTCTGCAGTTCCCCACTGAGATTATCCTCGTGGATGACGGTTTCTTCCGTTTCCTCCCAGCACATATATTGGGATGGATGTTCCTATTTGAGTTACATCCTCATTAGGACGTGTCTTTATTCAGTCTGTCTTTTCGGATTATTCCCGAATCGGCTATTTGTCAAATATATTGTGTTTCCCAGTGGGTTGTTCCCCAGCGGAATGTTTTCGGGCCTCTGCCTACAAACCAGCAGTTGTAAGTCCTATCTTTTCCTGGCTTTCTTGACAGAATTTGTGGTTATACACCTTTTATTCTCCAGCCAGAGTTTTGGTTTTCTACCTACTACCCGGTAGTTGTAAATCCTATTTTTCCTGCTCTTCAGCAGTTTGTGGTTTGTTATAAACCCTATTTTTGTTTCCCGTGCGGATTTGTGATTTATTCTATCCCCACGCGGAGTTGTTGGTCTTCTACCCCGTATTCGGTAGATGTAAACCCTAATTTTGTGGTTATCTTCATCCAGTTCTTGATGTTGATTTTCCTTTGCTTGTATAAGTTGCTCAGATCAGCACTTATATCCCTAGCAAGTCTTTTGTGGATAATTGCCGTATGCTAGCAATTTTATCCCCAGTGGGTCTTTTCACCGTATGCTAGTGATTTGTTCCCCGGATCATTGATTCTTTATCAATGCATCCCCAGATATTTCTTTTGTCGATAATTGCCGGATGCTCGCAAATTATCCTCAGCAGTTCGCCTTTCATTTACCCTTTTTGTCGGTAATGTCTGCTGCTCCTTTTGATTAGTCATCATGATATACCTATTCTGGTATCCCGATGCCTTTCTTTTCGGATTTTATCCTACAAACAACCTACAACACGGTTAAGGATAATCTTCCATGCGAGGTTATTATTCACGTTTTGACGGCTATGAATAATATATCTCATGCGCTCTTTGGTTGGAATCCTTTGTTGATTTTCCCCAACTGAGCAAGATTCGTATTCTTTGTAGAATCGAATAGCCATCCTTTAACCAATTCGTGTTTTGGATGATGAGTGTTTTGGAACACACACCAATTCACGTCTTCGGATCTTATCCTATAAACAACCCAGTAACCGGTTCAGGATAATTTTCCTTTCGAGTATATTATTCACGTTTTGACGGCTATGAATAATATGTCTCATGCGCTCTTCGGTTGGAATCCTTTGTTGATCTTCCCCAGTCGAGTAAGATTCGCATTCCTTGTGGAATCGAATGTCCATCCTATAAACAAGTCTGCTGTTCTAGCTTTCTTCAGGATGATGAGTGTTTTGGAACACAAACCAATTCACGATTTCGGATCTTATCCTATAAACAACCTACAACCCGGTTCAGGATAACTTTCCATGCGAGTACATTATTCACGTTTTGACGGCTATGAATAATATATCTCATGCACTCTTTTGTCGAACACTTTGTTTGTTTCCCCAATTGAGTAAGATTTGCATTCTTTACAGAATCAAATGTCCATCCTATAAACAAGTCTGCTTTTCTAGCTTTCTTTCGGATGATGAGTGTCTTGGAACACAAACCAATTCACGATTTCGGATTTTTATCCTTAAACAACCCAGTAACCGGTTCAGGATAATTTTCCTTTTGAGTATGTTATTCACGGTCTGCCGGTAATGAATAATACATCTCATGCACTCTTGGGTCGATCTTTTGATTGTTTTCCCTTCAGAGTAAGATTCATTTTCCTTGTGGAATTGAATGTCCATCCTATAAACAAGTTTGCCTTCGCTCTCTTCAGGATGATGAGTGTCTTGGAAGTGGAATCCAATTCACGCTTTGGTCGGTCACCTATTATATACCCAGTAACCGGTATCCTTGGTGTTCTCTCCTTCCTGCTCCCTATTATGACTTCGGTCCCCCTGTGGAGTCAGATTTTCCTGAGTTTGTTACCCGTATGCTCGGTAACATCTCATTTGTTTGTTACTTCCTCAGTGAAGTTTTCTTTTGCTTCTCTTCAGGAGTCAGCTTGTGTTTCTCCAATGGATTTATTTTCCTTTGGAATTCTTTCCCAGTGTGAGTCCTTCACTCCCCAGTGAGTTCTCCAGTCTGTTCTCTGTTTTCCTAATCAGAGTTGTGTTTTGTTCACGCTGTGTCAGTCTTATATTCCCCAGTTTAGAGTCGTGTCTTGTTCACGCATTTCTTTTTCTTTTATTATCCCCATAGAGTCTTGTCAGAGTCTCTGTTCCTGGTGAGTATATTACTCCGATGGATCGGCTTTTCTTCTGTGTGAATCATATTCCCCACAGAATTTGTGTCTTTTACATGCATACATCTGCATCATGAGGTCTCTTAGGGACCAAAATTTGTCTCATTACTGTTATTTAAGTCCATTCTACCGCGTCGAGATGAAGATTTCTAAACTTCACTTCTCCGGCTAGAATGACCTTAAATAGGGGCATCTGTAAGACCCCAATTTTGGGCCCTAAGATCCCTCATGGCCCATATCATTCATATCATGGCCTCAAGGATCAATGCTTGCCTTTGCTTTCCTCTTAGTGGATAGATTGCCTTGTGGGTTTGTTTCTTGATCACCAAGCATACTTTGCATTTGTATATCTTTGCTTTCATATGTTTATCATTCAAAAAGTACAAAAATATTGTCTGTCTAACCTTGTTGCTTGCAGTTGAAGCAATCATCAGAAATTAGGTCAAAGTCAGTCATTGATCAGTCAAAGCAATGGATGGTGGCCATTCTTGCAGAATTTGGGCACCATGATCAATAATCAAAGGTTCATACAACTTGAGACATCATTTGAAGTCAAGTTCTCAAGGAATCAGGGTTTGGAATTCATCAGAAGTGGTCCAGTCACTCAAAACCCTAGAAAAAGTCAACAGACAGTCAAACTTGGTCAACAGTTGATTTAATCAGTGATTTGATGGATAGAATTGATTTGAAGGAGTTCATTCATGTTTGTATAAGCCTCATATATCATGACAAACCCCATCATGGAAGAAAATCAAGTGAAATCAGAAATTTTCCAGAAATAGAAAGTGGACCTGTAATTTCAACTGCCAAAAATGGAAACTTCTTGATCTTAAACTTACATCATGATACAAGCTTCAAATGAATTTTTGCCCAACATGAAAGTTGAAGATCTTGTCTTCCCATTTTCAAAAAGTCAAAGAACTCTCAAATCCCATGTGTGGTTGTCAAGATATGATCAAATCATTTTCACCAATTTTTGAACTTCAACAAGCCATAACTCTCAAACCATAAGGCCAAATTTGGTGGGGTTTTTTCCTACAAACCACATTTTTCATCCTCTTTCCAAAAATATAAATTTCATGACCTAAAACCTTGCCAATCAAAATGGCATTTTTGGACCTTTTGCATTTAAATTCAAAGTTTGACCAAACTTTGACTTTTTGAGTTTTTGACTTTTTCTTGATTTGGTCAATTGGGAAATGTTCCATATCACATTTGTGACTTGTTCCAATTCCAAAACCATGTCCATACCATCATTCCATCATCATTTTGAATCAAAATGCAAATTTGGCAATTTGGCAAAAGAAGCTTCACAAAAGTAAAAATCAGTACAGCATTTCACTTGTACAACCAAAGCAGCAGAAATGCAGTCTGTTTCCAGCCTGTTGCAAGCCCACTCAACCAGCCTTGCACCCTCCTTTTCACTTGTGCACACAATGGACAAATATGCAAATGATGCATTTTAAGCAAAACAAAGTTGGCAATTGAAGAGCAGACTTCAAAACAGCATTTGGATGGTCTGTTTACAGCATTTCCAAGCCCAAATCGTGCAGCCACTACACCTCCCTACTCACTCATTTCCAAATTAGTAAAATTGCAATTGTTTCCATTTGAGCTAATCCTTGATAGTACATCATTAGCAAAACTTAAACAGTAAATATAAAGCATGTTTGCTGTCATTTGCAACCCTAGTTTTGCAGCCTACCACACAGAAAATATACAGTTCTCTCACTCTTGCATTTTGCAATTTTTGAATTTCTGCCAAGTCCTCCAAACCCTCGAGCTTCCTCTTGTTTTCTTGATCATCCATCACCATGGCAAGCTCTTTCCAAGTGTGAAATCGCAGCTGGAACCATCACTGCAGAACCTGTTTTCTCCAAGCATCTCAAATGGCAGTTAGAGTGTTGAGGGTTTCCAAGCACTACTGAGCCAAGATCCTTCAAGCCTCCATCATTATCAACCATTGTGCTCATCTATTTTTGCTTACAACCACAAAAAGAACACTGCATCATAATTTCTTCAAATACAAGTAAAATTCCAACCAACTCTTTTCTTAAAATAATGCGATGCTATATGTAGTGTTTACCTTGTTGAGTATTGTGTAGCTTGAATCATGTGAATTGGTTAACTATGCTGGTCTAAATCTTGATTTTCATTTTTGTGTGCAAATACATTTTCTGTCGATTTGTGTTGTTCATGGTGATTTAATGAATTTGGACACCATAATCTTGTTGCTTGAGGTTTAATGATGAGGTTAGCTTATTTGATTTTGATTTCTGAGCACATTGAATTTTCAAGCTCATAATGATGTTGAGTTGCTGCTGTTATGCTTAAACCCTAAGGCTGCCTAGAAATCTTATGTTTGTCTTGGTTTTATTGTGTATGACATGTTTGCATTGAAGAACATTACCACTGCCATGTTGTTTGCTTGAGTTTGTTTGTGATGTTTATACAATGCTAAAACCATGCTGCTGTTCATGAAACCTAACATATTTTCCCAAAAAATCCATATGGTTTGTGCTGATTGGATGTTACATGATGCTGTTAATGCCCTACTGTTGTGTATGAATCATAAACCTGCCAGAATTCTGCTTGAATTGATGATGTTGGTTTGTTATGTTATGGTTGTATGAAGGATTTTGTTAACATGCTTTGCTGTTGTAAATGCTGGTCGAGTTTTTTTTGTGTGTGCTGTTGTTCATACCAAACCTTCCCTGGCCAGAGTTCTCATGTCTATGTGTGTTGGTTGCTATTGATATATGTTGCATAAGCACTCTGAATGTGGTTGTTGGTTGCCATGATTGTTTGATTTCGATCGGTTGATGAACCATGAAGTTGGATGCCAAAACCCTGCTGCAGTTTAAAATCTCATAAACATGCTCAGAAACTCCTTTGCATTTTGTCTGTCGTGTTTGGTGGTGGTTGTTCAAAGTCACTTGATGCTGTTTGCCAATGCCGTGCTGTCTACTTGATATTGTTTGTCCATGATCAATGCTTGAAATGCCATGAATGCTGCAGTTTTGAAATCCCATAAACATTGTCCTGAAATCCATGAGACATGTTGTTGCTGTTGTTTGTTTTGTTTGATTACATGATGAACACGAATGCATGCTGCAAATACTCTGCTTGCTGTTATGATGAATTTACCAGAATTTTGCATAAACATGTGTTGGTTTGTTGCTAGCTAGGTATGCATGAACATGTTTGTATCAATCCCCTGCTGTGTTGCTATTGTAAGCTGCCCAGAAAAATCCTTTGAATTGTGCTTGTCGTGTTTGGTTGTTGTTGGTCAATAATGATGATGAACTTGATGCATTGCCCTGCTGATTCGTGAGTTTTTGCTAGACTTCATTTTTGATCAATTGCATGAAGTTACATGAGTTTGGATGCTGAATGCTATGCTGTTGTATGTTGGTCGGGTATTGTTTGGATGCTTTGAAATGCCAATGCCTTTGCACATGCTGTTAGAAACCCCTAGGGTTTTAGAAAATTCAAAAATTCAAGTTGGTTGGCCATGTTACTGTTTTATTGGCTGAGAGCCAATCAAAACATTTCGTTTTGCCAGGCCAAAACGCAGCACTTCGATTAGTGATGTGCTATTTACATCTTTGCCACCCGTTGACTTATGTTTGACCATCATGCCATGCCTTGTGTTCATACTTCACCCATAATTTCACCTAACTTCACAAATTTATTTCTCATTCGATTTTCATCAAAAAATTATGAAATTTTTTCCACATGTTCACAAATGAGTCTAATATTTAATTGTGAATTTTAATCATTTTTCCATTGGCTGGATTTTTAATGATAATTATTTTCTTGACATGTATGCCAAAATGATACTTTGTGCCAAATCTTTTGTGAAATACTCATGTTGCATCCAATGCCTTTGAAATTTTTTGTGGTAAAACTAGACACATTGACCTTCATTTCCATATAAAGTTTGTGGATTTCTCATTTGTGGTTTGATAGATATGAATTTTTGAACTAGGGTGTGACAATTTGTGTCACACCAATGATATGCAAATGTATGATTTTTGTTCACATGCTTCCTCTTATCCAATTGACTCCAAATTTTGCATGAATGATCCCTTGTATGTCTAATTGATGTATGAATTTTCTTGGAATTAATCTTGCTGTTTTCCATTTGATTGAGAATTTTCTTCCATACTTGGTCATTTGTTGACTTTTTGTGCTATGCCTTGCCAAATCTTTTCTGAAATTCTCAAATCTTATTGTATGATCATGAAATTTCATATGTGATAACTGGACTCTTTGAGCTTTGCATTGGTGTTAATCTCATTCATTTCTCTTCTGTTTTCAAATTGATATGATTTTTTGAAGTTGACCTATGCTTGTTGACTTTCACCATGCTTACTTGAACTTGGCTTGACTTCATGATTTTACTTGACTGCCTTCCTCTCATCCAAATGCATTGAAATTTGACATGCTTGCTATGTTAGATGTTAGGATTGAGTGTGATTTATTTCATAATTTTTGGGATTGTTTGAGTTGACTTTTGAATGAAGTCTTTGCTGTTGACTTTTGTATGCTTCTTTTGCCATGCTTTGCATCCTTTTGCATATGAAATGACCATGATGCATGATATAATTATGAATCCAATTGAGAATGCTTCTTGAATGATTAAACTTGGTTTGGGTTGACTTTTTCTTGCTGCCTTGACTTTTTCTTTCATCTTTGACCCTAGGCTAGCCCTAGTGGTCTTCTAAGCTTATGTTGAGTTCATCTGTTTCAGGTTAAGCACCCATGCCTTGAGGATCATTCAAATATTTGTTTGAGTTGAATTATATGATGTGCTAACCTTTGTTTTGTAGGTGACTCATATGCTTGAGTCTTTGTGCCTTGCACAATTGGTCCCTCTGTGGTTGCCTATTGGGTTATTTCCTTTGATTTTGACTGTTGACTTGTTTACTAATGAGTTTGACTTTTGCAGGTACTTTAGTTGCCTAAGTTCTTTGAACTTGATTGCTTGCTTTGCTTTTTAGCATTTGCTTTGAGGTATAAATACTTCTTCTTCATGTAGTCTGGAGACCCGGTCTGTTATTTGACCGGGCAAACTGTCTGAAGTCCTCCTTAAGAGGCAATGCCTGTGTTTGTTTATATTTGTCCCAAGCAGGAAAAGCCCTTCAAGTAAGGCAATTGGTGGAAGGTAGGGATAAGCAATCTATCCCCCACTATTCTGTGTGTCCTCTCTTTGCTCCCATTACATGGTTGAAGCATTGAGATAAACACCCAAGATCTAATCGAGTCAATAATGTGGCGAGAGTTCCTACTTTCTGAACTCCCACACTTTCTTTTATGCTCTCTCTGATATGAGATAGAAGCAATGAGGCACACCCCTCATCTCCTTTTTCATCTGCTTCACCTGAGCCCCTCAATGGCCAGGTTAAGAGCGACCTTCACCTATTACAGTGGACTGTCAAAGTCAAACCCTCTTGTGTGAGCCCCCATTGTTTGGCTATAGAGTGTGCTGTTTGATATTCATTGCTTGATTGATTGCTTCATATGCACTTGCTTGCCTATATGCTATGCATCTATCACCATCATCAATTGCCATTAGTGCATGTTCATCTCATTTGCTGTTGTGTACTATCATTGGTTGTTTGCCCATTGAGGACAATTGTAAGTCCATCTCTTTTGGCCATTGCTCCTATGACATGGAAGTGAGTATAAGACCATCACCTTGGCCACTCATCTTATCTCTGCTCATTGCTTTGTTTGTTTGTATGTGAGGATACAATTGTAAGTCCCTGCAAGTTGGCGTTTGTTATCCTAGGATCATACTGTGGATGTTAGAGTAAGCCCAGACAGATTGGCATCTTACATCCATGTTTTGCTTTTGTTTGATTGTATGAGAAATTGCAATTGTAAGTCCCTGCAAGTTGGCTTTTGCTTTCTCATCATCTCATGTTGCATAGTTCTTGTATGTGAGGTTGCAATTATAAGTCCCTGTAAGTTGGCATTTGCATTCCTGTGATCATATTGTTGCCTTTGTTCTTGTATGTGAGGATCCATTATAAGTCCCTGTAACGTGGCATTGGATTTCCTAGGAGCATACTGTGGAGTTAACCTAAGTCCAGATAGATTGGCAGTTGACTTCCACATCTCATCTTTTTTTTTCTTTTGAGGAGATTGGTGTAAGTCCATTGAGTGGCATCTGATATCCATTTTTATTTTAGGAGACTGGTGTAAATCCATCTATTGGTATCCGGTATCCGCTTTTTATTTCTTTGCCTGTGGAGATTAGTGTAAGACCATTGAGTGGCATCTGACATCCCATTTTGTTTTAGGAGATTGGTATAAGACCAGTGATTGGCATCCGATATCCGCTTTTGCTTGCTTTGCTTGTTTGTTATTATTAATTGCTATTCCAAAGGACACACTTGAATCATCTCCCATATGATCTCAAGAAGTGAACCTTCTAAGAAGTTTTACTATCCATCTCCATCCATTCATCATTCATTATGTCCTAGACTTTTTCACACTTTATCTTTCAAACTCGACATAAGTGTTGTGCAAACATCTTCATGTTTTCTAACTAAAAACCTGGACTCAAGTCCTTGACTTTTTTTCAAACTCCATTTCATAATACTTCTTTGAATCAATCTTAATCATACTTTGACTTCATTTTCATAATCACAATCAATTAACATCACTCATTCACTTGTTTTGGCTTTGTCCATTAATCTTTTCATGCATTAGCCATAGGCTTCAATTATCTTTGTGGTTGATGTAAATCTTGCCTATCCTTAGTGAGTCGACAGTAAGACTTCCGTACTTCAAACAGGGCTAACCCCTCTAGTACGTCGAAGCTATCCTCGCATGGTGGATGTTGTTTTTGGTCGAGTGTTCTCCCATTGATAATGAAAAGCCTCAGTGCTTGTGTTTAAAACTGAATCCACCAACTTTTGGAAATCTTTTAGCCGAACTACGGCGTTCTGATCCTTACCTTTGATGGAAGGTACGTAGGCAACGGGTTCATCCGTTCGAACCCAATAACCCAATAATAATAAAAATGTATATTCTTTTCCCATCATCCCAATCATGTTTGCACAATGTTTATGTCATAATAAATAACAATATTTTACAACAAGTGTGAAAAGGGCTCCCTAGGAGTACCTAGGACGTAGTGGGTGCCTAACACCTTCCCATTGCGTAATTTACCCCTTACCCAGAATCTCTGATCTTTTTATTAGTTTTCTACGTGTAAAACTTCTTAGGCTTTTGTTCGCTTTTTAGCCAGTCCTTTGGATAAATAAAAGTGCGGTGGCGACTCGAAAATTTCAATGTATCTCTTAGCTTATGATTTAATCGATAGATCATATAGCGACGAATACACCGTCACAGAAGGGTCCTAGAATCTAAGTCCAAATTCTCCATTTCTTTGCATTTTGGTCCACATTAATCAAAACAAAACACAAGCATAATAATATATACATAATTATGTGCTCAAGTGAGAAAAAGGCAAATGGCATTAACATAAACATGTGCTCAAGTGAGCAAAGAGAAAAGCAAATGGATAATATGTGCAAGAAGAGTAGATTGCATAAAAGTAAATTGCATAAAGTAAATGTTAATTGTCAATGGTTAGTGTTAGTAGTTAGTGTGCCATAAGGCAAATTTAGCGTTATGTTAAGCAATCGTAATTGGACTTATGTAGAAGTCACAACTATTTGAGGTCGGTCAATAGTAATGTAGGCAACAAACACAAGTTAGAAGTCTTGATTAGTGAACCAAGTCCCAACAACTTGCCATGCCAAAAAGAAAATGAGAATTGATCTTGTATTGGTTTAAGCCTTTTGCATGATTTAGAAGACAACATATCCTTAATGCAAAGCCATTCACTTGATCAATTGATCAAGATGAATTAGATTTGAATCAAGGAATGTTAAATCTCCCTAATCAATGCCAACTTATCGACCTTTAACTCATTGATCAAAAAGAAAAGAAGAAGAAGAAGAAGGAGATGAATAGGGGAAATGGAAAATGACAAAAGTAAAGAAATATGAATGCATTAAATGAATCAACATGTACCAATCATCATATGTTGACCAATAACATTGAAAGTCAAGGTCAAACAATCAAAAACAGAAGTGAGATGAAGATTGGAAGTCAAAAAATGAATAGAATATTTTTGGCATTTTTTAATATTAAAAATAAACTTGAATTAAAATATTAAAGAAAGGTCAAACTTCAAAGTCACTTCAAATCAATCTTGAAAGATCCAAGTGATTTATCCTAAGTTCAACAAGGTCAAACAAAGTTTGACAAAAAAATTCAGCATTTTTAAAAGTCAGAAACTATTTTTCATATAAATCTCATATAAAAATGAATAAAAATAAACCTAATTGAACTAAAATCTCAAATAAATCTCAAATCAATTCAAAAATTGATGAGAATATTTTTCATAGATCCATCATCATTCAAATAAGTTAGGAAAATATTTTTGTATTTTTTTGAATATCAAAAACTATTTAAAATGAATTAAAAATAACCAGAAAAGAGAAAATTCACAAAAAAATATCAAATGACAAAATAAAAAATATTAAAAATCAGAAATAGAAACTAGAATTTATTTGGGAAATAATGCAATTGGTCCCATAATTTTTGGATTAAAAATGAAGAAGATATTAATTTTGGAAAATAATTGGAATTAAAGAAAATAAAATGAAAATAAAACAGAAAATAGAAATTGTAAAAAAGCATGGACCGTCTGATCTAAGCTCATTAATTGAGCTGGCAAATCATGAGGCCAAGAAGCGCGCACCTATGGTGATCCACGGCGTATGGGAAAGAATTAAAAGTCATAACAACGAAGGAACGAGATCAAATCTGGAGAATGGATCCAATGGCCAGGATTTAAATTGGACTTGATGAAGCCACCGGAGCCACCGTCTTCTCCGGAGAGCTTCCAGATTCCGGCCAAAATGCAGAAACTCAAAACTCAACCAAATCAAGCGATCTATACATCAATAGAAAGCTGGAATGATGTACATCATCCCTATACCATCCATTTCCACTCTAGATCTATATGATTTGAGAAATCAGAGATGGAAAAATCTGGTGTTCATCATGAACTTAATGAATTGCAAAAATTAAAAGCATAAACATGATGCCTCCATTGAGAGGACTTCAGCCAACACAAAACCATAGCCAATAGGTCAATGAATTAAGAGAATCGAAGCAAATACCAGTTGGAGTTCAAGTTCGAGTTCTGGTGATTTGAGCTTGAAACCTTGCTTGCTTTATCAAAACAGAAGTTCAATGAAGTGTATGGTGAAGGTCTAGAAGCATTAGATCTATGAAAACAACCAGATGTAGTTGAATTCGAGATCTGAAATTTTTAAGAGAAATGAAACTTGCTTCTTTAGTGATGGTTGGGGAATGAATTCTGCAGCATTTCAGGTTGGAATTGGTTGTCCAAATGGAGGGAATGAAGCATGTATTTATAGCTGAATTGGCAAGGGAAGTGTGAAGGAAACCGTGTGCATGAATTTGGATATCACTTGCATGGGCTTGCATGATCATGCACAAGGCCCAAAAGCAATGCCAAATGAACTCTGAGCAATGACCAAAGGGAAATGGACGTGTAATTTGCCTTGCAATAGCTTGCATTTCAAGATTCAATGTGAAATTCACAATTGGTCACAAATATTCAGCTCTTCGAAAGTCACTCATGAAAAATCCAAATATACGCATATGAGTAATGGTTGGAAAGGTATTTGTATAAGGAACAAATGTTATGTTGGAAAAAATTTCATTTGGAGTGTGGAAATTTATGAATTTGAGTTTAAAGTGTGATGTGCAAAACATGCCAAGGCAAGGTTTCTAAAATTGGCCAACTTTCAAGCCCTTTTGTAGATATTTCTAAGACAATCAAAATGGACTTAAATTTTAAATCATTTAGATTTTTTATGAAATAGTTATGGGGACTTGAAGTTGGACTTTTTTGCCTTTTAATGCCTTTGGTCAAAAAGGACCTATAATGTCTTGCATTATCACATGTATTTCCTTTGAGATTTTGAAATTTTGTTCAACATAACAATTTAATTAGACATCTTAAGCTTTCCAATTCATTTGATACCACCTCAAAATCCTAAAAAAATGAATGAGTTGTGTCCTTGGGAAGTTGACCCAAAATTAGGGTTTCAGTCAAAATGACCTATAATGTATTGGAATGGAAGATGGTTTTCTAAGCTTCAAATGAAATTTTGATGAACATGAAAGTTTTTCATATTGTCCTTAAGAACATGTTTTCTTTTGGAACCATCTTCATTTGACCAACACATAAAAATTTAGGTCTCAGTGCATTTCAAAATAGTCAGATGAATTGACCGATCAACTTCTCAAGTCCATGACTCATATCTTGATGAATTTATGATTGAGGACACTCAAATAAGTTCAAATATGCATGAAATGAAGAGTTAAAGAGCTTCCCTTGATTGTTTTTGACCATGGGATGAGGTTGCTTCATGAGCAAGGCATTGTGGTGCACAAATGATTTAGGGTTTCTCTAGGGAACAAACCTCAAACCCTTTGACTTGCTTTGGTCAAAATGATGAATTGAGATGCTAGGGAGGCATATTTGATGGATGCTAGGGAGGCATATTTAATGGATGAGAGCCTTTGTACCAATGATCTCCTAGAAGCTTTGGACCTTGTGATTGCTCAAGCTACAAACAAAAGATGTTAGTGACATATTTTTGTGCTTTTGGTTAGTAAACAAAATGAGAAAAGCAATGATATACAATTCAAGAATGCTTGGTGATCTCAAACCACTCATAAGAGGTCCCACCCAAAGGCAAGGGGAACCAAAATGCTTAAAGATCCTTGAGGCTATGCAATGCAATGTTATGATGCCATGAGGGATCTTTGGGACAAAATTGGGGTCTTACACCAGATTCTCAAGATGCGACTGAATGATCTTCTCTTCGTGCTCAAGCAGACGGGTAATCTCATCAGGAATCTCTTCAACATCATCTTCTTCTGCCTCAAATACAGGGAACTCAAAGTTGGGAGATGCTGTTGGATCATTATGTTCAATGGGTTTGATCAACCTGCATAATGATTTTTGATATAAAAGAGATTTTAGAATTCAAACAAGGAAAATCATTATGCAGATGAAAAGATTGATTTTATTCTCTTTTTTAGGGTTTTATGGTGATCACCAATTTCATGCAAAAATAAAAAAAGGAAAAATAATTTGGAAAAACAAACATTTGACATGTAAGTATTGAATGAATATCATTATATTAATGTGCCAACAATGTCATCACTTCTCCTTTTGGCATGGGAGAAGGGTTTTTAAACAAAAGTGAACACATTATGTGGACTTATGGACAACCGTTGGAACATCAACAACGACCCAATTATTGCAGAATCCTCTAGGGATGACAAAGTTGCCAGAATCTTCCTTTGCATCATCTTCCACTATAGCAGCAGCCTCTTGGTCTTCAATAGTGTGGATGAAACCTCCACTCTAGAACAAACTGCGCTCATTGAAAGTGCCTGAAGAGTACCTTATGCCAGCCCGAGATTTATTGTCTTCCAGCTTAATCATTTGTCCCAAACCAGTAGTTGCGTCATGCTCAATGGCCAACTTTGCATCATTGTAGGATGCAAATGAAGAAGATCCTTTCCTTAAAGGCTCAGCAATAGATAAGGCTTGGAACGGCGTCCCAACCTCATCCTCAGCATCAATATAGGAAAAGGAAGACAAATGGCTTACCAAGAGAGCCTTCTCTCCCCCTACCACCACCAACTTCTTGTTCTTGACGAATTTCAACTTCTGGTGTAGGGTGGATGTCACGGCACCTGCCTCGTGAATCCATGATCTGCCAAGCAAGCAGCTATATGATGGGTGAATATCCATGACCTAGAAAGTAATCTGGAAATCACTAGGTCCGATCTTGATTGGGAGCTCAACCTCGCCAATCACAGTTTTCCTGTATGCATCAAAAGCTTTGACTACCACTTCATTCTGCCTCATGGGGGGCCCTGGTAAGAAAGTTTAGCCAAAGTGGATTTTGGCAACACATTCAACGACGATCTTGTGTCTACCAGCACATTAGACAAGGCATCATCCTTGCAATTCATGGAAATGTGTAGATCCAAATTGTGGTCTTTTCCCTCCTCGGGAAGATCAGCATCGTAAAAGCTCAAGTTGTTACAAGCAGTAATGTTTGCAACAATGCTATCAAACTTTTCTATTGTGACATCTTGACCCACGTATGCCACGTCCAACACCCTCTGCAAAGCTTCATGGTGTGGCTCGAAATTCATCAGCAAAGATAGGACATATATCTTTGACGGAGTTTGAAGCAGTTGATTTACAACATTATACTCGCTCCTCTTGCTGAGCCTCGGCATCTCATCACAGTCCTCTTTCAACATGCCATTCTGGCCAACAGGGACAGGAGCTTTAGCAACAAAGGCAAGTCTATCAAGAGTAAGTGCCGAATTCGGAGAAGAAGAAGAAGTCCCCACAGGACTGACAGAATTATCAACAGCATCAGTTCTTCTCGAGACGTTTACATGGGGTTTCGGTGGTGCCGAAAAAACACGACCACTGCGGGTCACACCACTAATGTCAGACATACTTGTAACAGAGGTTCTGGTATTCTGAATACATGTGATATAACATTTACTTCATCCTCATCACGATTCTGAAGTATCTCGATCACACCCTGATCCAACATCTCTTGGATGTCCTTCCTGACTTGGCGATATCCTTTCTCGTTGACAGTGCACACACGGCAGTTGTCATGGTCATGCTCATAATGACTGTATCCACACAACAGTCTGTGCATCTCGACCAACGATTGCCTGATGTGACTGACATACAGGACTTTACACTTGCCAGGGCAACCCTGAACCATGTTAACTGCAACCTTCCCATGCTCGGGCAATGGGTTCTTCTTAACATTTGGACCTACGTCCTCGAAAAACAATATCCCACTTCTAACAAGGTCTTGAACCTTGGTCTTTAGGGGATAGCAGTTCTCCACATCATGTCCGGGAGCACCCGAATGATAAACACAGTGAAGCTCGGGCTTGTACCACCACTGAGGGTTGGTCGGTACAGCAGGTGGGTCACGTGGAGTAATCAGCTTCCTTTCAATCAATGAAGGATAGAGCTCAGCATAGGTCATCGTAATTGGATCAAAAGTGAGCCTCTTCCTATCATAGCTAGTGCTGGTATTGTTGTTGTTTCGAGGTTGGTAGGCCTGCTGTTGCGGACGATGTTGTTGTTGATATTGTTGATGTTGTTGTTGCTGATGCTGATAATGTTGATTTTCCCTGAAGGCAGGTGTTATATGAGCCGCCTGGTGCTGGTTACTGGCAGGGCGCACAGTCTTCCTCTTCATAGAGGGTCTTCTTTTAGTATAGAAAGACACGGCATGTGCCTCTCCCTCTTTCTTCTTTGAAAACGCCCCATAACGTTTTGCAGAAGAACCTTCATCTCTGGTCAGGCGTCCTTCCCTGACTCCTTCCTCTAGTCTCATCCCCATGTTCACCATTTCGGTGAAATCCGAGGGAGCACTAGCAATCATCCTCTCGTAGTAGAAAGAGCTTAAAGTCTTTAGAAAGATCTTTGTCATTTATTTCTCTTCGAGTGGGGGCACAATCTGTGCGGCCAATTCACGCCACCTCTGGGCATACTCCTTGAACGTTTCCTTCTCCTTCTGGGACATAGCCCTTAGTTGGTCCCTATCAGGAGTCATATCAATGTTGTACTTGTACTGCTTGACGAAAGCTTCGCCAAGGTCGTTGAAGGAGCGGATGTTCGTACTATCCAGACCCATATACCATCTGAGTGCGGCGCCGGACAGGCTGTCCTGGAAATAGTGGATGAGAAGTTGATTGTTGTCAGTCTGAGTTGACATCTTGCGTGCGTACATCACAAGATGGCTGAGCGGGCAAGTATTTCCTTTGTATTTTTCAAAGTCAGGCACTTTGAACTTGATGGGGATCTTGACATTTGGCACGAGGCACAGCTCAACAGCAGATTTACCGAAGAGGTCTTTCCCTCTTAGAGTCTTCAATTCCTTGCGCAGCTCAAGGAATTGGTCATTCATAGCATCCATTTTCTCATAGACATTTGGGCCCTCAGATGGCTCAGAATGATAAATGGTGTCGTCAACTCTCGGTAACGTGTGCACAACGGGAGGTGGCACGGCAAGGACCGGGCTAGATTCCGACAGAGAATCAAAGGTAGGGGCGAGACCCTCTGGCACAAAATGAGCGGGCATCCTCCAGGGAAACCCGGCTGGCATAGTAGACAGAGCCAAATGAGCAATGGCGGCATGCACAGTAGAGGAAGCAGCCTCTGAAATGACTGTCCTCTAGGGAGGAGTTGCAGGCATTGGAGAAGACTGACTTTGGGCGGCCAGGAATGACTCCATCAGGACAGTCAACCTAGCCACTTCCTCCTTAAGTTCCCTATTTTCTTGATCAAGGTGATCCATTAGCTTTGAAGAATTGGCCCTGGTGTTATACCGAAGCGTCAGCTTGTCTTCAAAATAAATTAAGAACACAGAGTTAGACCACTTATCAAGAAGCCCTGAACAAAATCTGCTTATGCACATGATGCATGAAATGCTTGTGCATATGATTTTGTTTTTATCAGAGGAATTTTTAGAGATCTATTTGCAAATGTTTGGAAATATTACTCTTTTAAGACATATAATGGAATAATCATATCAATAATATCTGGAAAAAATTTACACCAAAGAAGTACAGTCTTGGTAACCAAATACAATATAAGAGAGAAGGAAAATGAACATCCTATGGAACCCTAGAAGCAATCATCCAAAGCTCTCGAGACCGGAAGATAAGCTGCACGAAGCCTCTTCACCTCTCTCTCATAGGCTACCTCCATATCTGCCTTCTCCTTGGCGAGTCGATCATACTTCCTCTTCCAAAACCTGGATGACTGAGGAAGGAGAGAAGTCACCACATCATCAGGCTCGTCGATAACCTGATGCTCCAGAAATTCTATCAAAGCATCCTTATCTCTGAGTTGCTGAAGTAGCTTCTCTCGCTCACGGACCCAAGCACGCGAACGGTCTTCATCTCTCAACTCCTCTACTCCTTGGTTAGGGAGGGTTGAAGGCCCAACCATAACCATAGGTGTAGGTCTCGGGTATTTATAGGGCATGCGGTACTCAAAAGCTCTCTTCCTCACCCACAAGGTGTAGGGTTCCAAAGCGATACAATTCTTCGGACCAAGCTCTTTCCTTCCCTTCCTAAGGATATTGCGCCAAGCGCGGACCATCCTGCCCTTCACGTTTTGGGGATCTTTACCCTCTTGAAATAACACACATTCTAAAAAAATGTTATTAGGTTTATCCTTTAAGGGGAACCCAAGCTGACGGCGAGCCAAAATAGGGTTGTAGTTAATCCCACCACATGTACCAAGAAGAGGCACGTTGGAGAATTCACCACAAAAGTCAATAATCTGCACACCATCATATACACAGTTGTACCAAAAGATATCATCATTAGTGAGAGACATAAGTCTCGTGGACCACCATAGACATCATTTGTTCTCCTTGAAGGCGAGCGTCTGTGGCAAGTGCGAAATAAACCACTTGTACAACAGAGGCAAACAGCACACAATCGTACCACCACCCTTTGCATTCCTCATATGCAAAGAGAAATAAGTGTCACCCAACAGAGTAGGAATGGGATTAAGAGTAAAGAAAATCCTAATAGCGTTCACATTCACAAAATTGTTGATGTTGGGGAATAACACTAGCCCATAGATGAGAAGTACGAATATGGCCTCAAAGGTGTCCTCACTCATGGCCTTTCCAAACAAAGTAGCTTGAGCGATGAGGAAATCAGATGGGAGACCTTGAATTCCACCTTTGGTAGTCATATGAACATCAATATCAGATACATCTATGTGCAACAGATCAGCAATCTCTTGGGAAGAAGGAACTCTCTCTAGGCCACTGAACGGCAACTGATCTAGGATAGGTATACCCATAAGATAGGCATACTCCTCAAGCGTAGGAAAAAGCTAGAAATCCGGAAAAGTGAAGCAACGGTACAGAGGATCATAGAACTGCACCAACACACTCATCAGACCTTCATCCACCTGAGTAGCAAGAATAGACAGAAGCTTCCCATGACGAGCTTTGAACTCCAAGGGATCTAATACATAGGATGTCAAACTCCTTAACTCTTTCAAGTCGGGTTATCTGAAATTATACTTCTTTGTATTCCTTCTTTGTTTATCCATGTCTGAAAATTTGCAAATAGACCTCTTAAGTTTCCTTGAAAATTTTCTCATTGTTGATGATATGGATGCAAATGAATGCATGAATGCATGGATGCAACAATCACACTCAAGGATCAAGCAAGTCACACCACACAAAGGTCACGGGATGGATCAAGTCATCCTTAACATCAATCATCCATTTTGGTGGATTATGGTTTACACCTTATCAACACCCAAGTTCCATTGATATTAAGGATATACAAGAACGGATCCACCGCAAATTAAGGGTTTGTTGCAAGTCACGAGCATGGAGTCTCGGTTAAGAACCACCCAAAGGGAGTGTATTATGGTTAAACCTGACAATCATGTTCTAAAAGAGGTTCCCATAGTCATCATCTCATCTTTCGGATATTATCGAATAAACGACTACTCGTATTCCAAAAATATTCTCAAGAGAGACTCTTATGAGTGTAGTATCACGTAATAATCGTATCAAATCTTACACTTGAACGACCTTCACACTACGTCCTAAAATAGGCCAAGATGGGCTAGGTAATCTAAGGTCCTTGGCTTCTAAGGTTTATATTGGAAAGAGTAATGCCTAACCACGACTACTCGTGTGACATTATTGATCCCAACAAGACCTCCACCAAGTGAATAGGCTTGCAAGTCAACTTGCTAAGGAATAACAACACACAAGTCAACAAGACTATTCCATTCTCCTATCATAAGTGCACTCGAGTTCGGGTATAGAACTCATCTCACAAGAGACCACCAAGCACACAAGCATTTGATATATCAAGCAATTCAGACATTACAAACAATACATTCATCCCAAATTTGCACAAAAATATGTCACAAGTAAATATAAACATACAATACAACAAAGGCAAAAAGTAGGCAAAACCCACTAGGAAGTCTGTCCCCAGCAGAGTCGCCACTTTTCTGTATCGGGGTATTCGTTACCTTTAGATTTATTGACTAAATCAAAAGTAAATCATACAATTCGAGTTGCCACCGCACTTCTATTTATCCAAAGGAAAGGTTAGAAAGCAAACAAAAACCGAGAAGTTTTATCAAATCAAAAAAACTAATAAAAATGTCAGAGATCTGGGTAAGGGGGTTGGTTATGCAATGGGAAGGTTTTAAGCACCCAAAACATCCTTAGTACTCTAAGGGAGCCCTTTTTGCAAATGTTATATGGTAGGTTGGTATTTGTGAAAATATTTTGTGCAAACACGATTGGGGAGATGAGAAAAGAATATACAAATTATTTACAATTTTGTTGTTTGAATGGATAAACTCATTGCCTTCGTACCATCACAAAGGTAGGATCAAAACCTCGTAGTTCGGGGTAAAAATCTCAAAATAAGTTGGTGAATTGATTGGTCAAAAGCCTTAAGGTCTTTTGTTATCAAAGGGAGAAAACTCAACCTAAACCACAATCCACCATGTGAGGAGAGCTTCAACATACTAGTGAGGGATCCACCCTATAATAAGTATGGAAGACTTATAGTCCAATCACTAAGGATGAGGTGAGGTTTACATCAACCACTATGATAACTCAAACCCATGGCTAATGTTTATAACAAAGGTTTTAACAAAAGGTGGCCATTGGAACCACAAAAGAATCACTTGAAGTGAGTTGTATTTGCCAATTAAAAGTATTCACAAAGGGAAGTCATAGTTGACTTAAGATTCAATTCAAAATAAGTGTTAATGAAAAGAGTTTAAAAAATCAAAGGCATAATGCCTAGGTTTCTAGTTTTGAAAACAAATGTCAATGTTTGCACAAAATGAGTTTGGCTTGGGTTAGAGTGGAAAGAAGAAGAGAAGGGCTAGTCCTAAACATGCAAAGATGAGAGAAGAGAAATAAAACCCCTTGGAGTTCCTTCCTTGAGATTATAAAGATGATCCAAGTTGCTCATTTCCTTTGGACTTAGCAAGCAACAAGCAATTAACTCAAGCAATCAAGCAAATATTCAATCAAGCTCCTAGGATCTTATAATTGGCTTGTATTTCTCTTAACTTGGATGTTTATGACAATGGTCCTTCTAATTAGCTCAAGTTTGGGATCTCTATCACACAAGAACAAACAATCAAAAAGTTCCACAGTGTAATAATAAGAATGGACAAGAGTGAGTTTAGAATATGGGTCCTTTCAATTCAACTTTCAATATTAAGCATTCTAAAGGCATGAGGCCTAGTTGCTCTTCAACAATTTTAGAATTCTAAAGGCATGAGGCCTAGTTGCTCTTGAAACTCCATTAAGCATAGGTGAGGTCCTAATTCTAAGTCCTTTCTCCTTTTAGCATTGGGTTCACACAAACAAAGACAAAACAAACACAAGACAATAGTATATTTACACAATAATGTGCTCAAGTGAGCAAAAGGCAAATGGCATAAACATAAACATGAGCTCAAATGAGCAAAGGGAAAAAGACAATATGAATAAGTGAGCAAGAAATTAAATTGCATTAAAGTAAATTACAAGAATTAAATTCTTGAATTAAAAGTTAGTAATTAGTAGTTAGTGTTAGTGTGTCATAAGGCAATTTAGCGCTATGTTAAGCAATCGTAAGTGGACTAATGTAGTAGTCACACTTATCTGAGGCCGGTCAATAAAAATATAGGCAAATAAACCCAAGTTAGAGACCATGACTAGTAAGCCAAGCTCCTACAACTTGCCATGCCAAAAGAAAAGAAGAATGACCTTGTATGGATTTTAGGTTTTTTGCTTGACCAAGAAGCAACCTATCTTGGACACAAAGCAATTCACTTGATCTTTGATCAAGTTGAATTTGATTTGGATCAAAGAAGGTTAAGCTTCTCACATGTCAAGGCTAACCACAAATCATTAACTCATTGGTCAAAAGAAAAAGATGAAGAAAGGAGATGAAGATAGAATGTACAAAATGGAAATTCAAGTGACATAACCAAAACACATTGATCAAACATGAATGGAGTCAACATCAATCAATGGTAAATAGAAGTGAAATGAAGATTAGAAGTCAAGAAAGGTCAAACATATTTTTGGTATTTTTTGGAATTAAAATAATGCATAAAATAAAATGAACAAATAAAGGTCAAACTTCAAATCCAATTCAAATCAACTTGGATAAGTCCAATTGGATCATCATAAGTCTAACATGGCCAAACAAGGTTCGACAAATTTTCTCAACATTTCTTGGAAACAAAAACTAATTTTAAACAATTAAAAAAGAAGAAAAATAACATAATTGAACTAAAATCTCAAATAAATCTCAAATCAATTAAGAAATTGATGAGAATATTTTTCATAGACTTATCATTATCCAAAGATGTTAAGAAAATATTTTTGGCATTTTTGAATATCAAATGGTATTTTAGATGAATTAAAAACAATCAGAAATGAAATAATTTACAAAAAATATTAAATGGAATCACAAAAACAGTTAAAAATCATTTTATGAAACTAGAATTTAAGAGAAAATTTTTGCAATTGGTCCCATATTTTTGTGATTCCAAATAAAGAAGTTATGAATTTTTGAAAATAAATGGAATAAAATAGAAATTCAAAAAATAGAAAAAACCGTAGCGCTTGGATCAGCGCTCATTAATTGACGTGGCTGATCCAAGGGACATGAAGCGCATGCGTACCAAATGCTAGAGTCAAGCGCGAAACATGAAGGATTTAAAAAAGTCATAACAATGCAATGCCAGGATTAGATCTGGTAATCATCATCCAACGGCTATGGTTCAAACGTGTGGGGACGTTGGTGGAAACCACCGTCTTCTCCGGTGAGAAGGCACAGTCCGGCCACCAGTTGCAGGTTTTGCAACCTCAACTAAAACACACGATCCATACACCAAATTAAAGCTGGGGTGATGTACATCACTCCTGTAACCTTAGTTTTCACTCAAGATCCTTATGGAAGAAGAAATCTGAGGTTGAAAAACTAGGTGTTCAATCTGAAGTTCAACAATTCACAAAATTAAAGCCACCATTGGCTTGCCTCTCACATGAGGACTTCAGAAAACCAAACCAACACAAGCAATGCACAATATTCAGTGAGATTCGAAGCAAAACAGTTGAGGTATAAACCTTTGTAGTGCAGCTTTTGTGAGCTTGATCCAACCAATCATTTGCTTGCAGCTTGATCTTGATGCTTGGTATGAGAGCTAGGCTTAGGAATTAGTATTGAAATTCAACTGATGTTATTGAAAATCAAACTTGAAAAATGAAAGTGAAAATTCAAATTCCTTTGGTGAGAGGTTGGGGAATGAATTCAACAGGGATTCAGGTGCCTTCAGGTTGAGATTTGAGTAAGGCAATGCATTCTATTTATAGCCACAGCTGCAAGGAATGTGTGAGCAAACTCGTGTGCATGAGATTGGGTCCTCCATGCATGGGCCTGTACAGGCGCATGTGAGGCCCAAAACCAATTGCAAATGAATGTTGAACATCAACCAAGTTGAATTGGACGTGCAGATTGCATGGTATTGGATTGTGCATGAAGATTTTGCTTGGATTCCATAAATGATCACAAATATTCATCTCTTCGAAAGTCCCATTTGGAAAATTCAAACATAGGCATGTGAGTAATGTTGGAAAGGTCTTGACATAAGGAACAAAATATATGTTGAACAAAAATCCATTTGGAGTTTGGAAAATTGTGAAAACTAGCCATGAAGTTCAAGGTACAAAACATGTATTTGAAAAAAATGCCAAAAAGGATCAACTTCAAGCCCTTCTGTTTCATTGATGCAAGTCTCAAATGACAAACCTTCAACATAAAAGTTGTATATCGTTTCAACATAAAAGTGAGATTGTAAGTCTCTCATCTTTCATGGTATTGTGTGGAAACTTGGCCTTTTTTCCTTCCTATGGAAGATGTCTTAGTTCAAGGAGACATGCTTGTGAATAGATGGTTGAGTGTTCTCCAAAGTATGACTTAATCAATTAAAAAGAAAAAACAAACACTACTAACATTCAATTAATCTTGACTAACATTTGACTAACTCTTATTAATATTTCTTTACTTTTCAAGTCATTTACTTTATGCAAATTGATTTTCAGTCATTTATCATTCAATTCCATTTACATTTCATTTAACTTGTTCATGTTTATGTCATTTTTTTGCTTTTCTCATTTGAGCCATATCTTGTGATTGTATATATTTGTTTGTGCATTTTGATTTTAGTTTGTGGTCTTAGGACCTTAAAACACCTAATAAACAACAAAAACCCTAAAAAATATTTAATGAATTGTTGATCTTGATCTGAACTTTTGGACTTAGGATTAGGCTACATTCCCTGTGCAAAAAGGACTTGGCCAACAATATTCTGAAATCAAGTTATTATGAACTGAGCCTTCATCTGATGCAAGTCATGGGATGTGTTTTAGTTCATCTGCTACATTGTCTTTATGAAAACTGTTATTTTGATCTTGTGTATAATGCTTTACTCTAAGTTAATCAATGAGTATTTCATCTGGTACATGAGAAGACAAAGAAGATTGTTAGCTATGGGAATTGCTTGCTTGGATGTGGCTATCTTTATTTGATTCCTTGATCTTCATGATGTCTAATATTGCTAATTGCCTGATTGATTATTGCTTGATTCAAGGTCCAAAGGGAAAATGAGTTTCTATATGACATTCTTGTGTGTTGGATTGCATCTCATTGGTCAGATCTTTTCAACTCTTAACTTTTAATTTTATGCTTAGGATTAGTCTCTTCATCTCATCCCACTTCTTAAATTTCAAAATCTCTCCCCCTTTTCAAAAAAATTCTTTGCTTGTGAATTCAAACTTAGACCTTATTTCAAGTAGAAACTTTGGCCTTATGCCATTTAATTTTTGAACTCTTTTTTCTTAAATCAAACTTGTAAATAAATCTAATCATATTAACTTAAAATTTTAAAAAGACAAAAAGAACTAACAACTCCATTCAAACCTTTGGCCCCTTAGTTCCCTTCTCAATTAAATTTTTGTTAAAAGCAATTCACCAACTTTAAAATATTTACCATGAACTACGAGGTTTTGATCCCTCATTTTTATGTTGGTAGGTAGGCACAAGTCCGAAGGTCTTGTCAAACACAAAAATATAATCAATGAATTCTTTTCTCATCCACACACTCTATTTTTATCAAACATCTTTTATACCAAAAACACATACATACATAAAAAAGGGCTCCTTAGGAGTACCTAGAACACTTTGCGTGCTAACACCTTCCCTTTGTGTAACCAACCCCCTTACCTGTAATCTCTGGCATTTTATTATTTTTGATTTGAAAACTTCTTATCTTTGGGTTTTGTTCGTACTTTTCCCTTTTCCTTTGGAAATAATAAAAGCGCGGTGGCGACTCTAGTTTTATTGATATCAAGCTTATCCATAGCTTGATGGTCATGAATTTACCGCCACAAAAATTAAGTGGTGACTCTGCTGGGGAGTAGTTCTCAGTGGGTTTAGCCTACTTTTTTATATGTGTATATATTTGTATATTTGATGTTTGTATATAAGTTTGTATGATATAATCTGTCTGTTGTGCTTGGTGATCTCTGAGTGGTGAGATAAGTTCTAACTCGAACTTGAGTGAAATTAAGATAGGAGGATGGTATAGTCATGTTCAACTTGTGTGGAGTAGTCCTTAACAAGTTTGCTTGAGACCCATATACTCAGTGGAGACCCTTTTGGAGTTAATAATGTCACACAAGTCATTTGTGGTTAGGCGTTACTTTCTCTGATTTGGGGTCCGAGAAGCTGAGGACCGTAGAACATTTAACCCAACTTGGCCTATTTAGGATGTAGTGCGGAGACTGTTAAGGTGTAAACCTAATAACAGTTGTTACGCGATACTACACTCAGACGAGTTTCTCTTGAGAATATTAAGGGTTGATGAGTCAGTCATCCTAACCTATAATATCTTATAGATGGGATTAAGACTCTGGGAACTTTTTAGAATATGATCTAAAGGTTTTTATCCTTAGTACACTCCTTTGGGATGGTTCTTAACCTGACTTCATGCTCGTGACTCACAACAAACCCTTTGATTCTTGGTTGATCCGATTAAGTCTCGTCAATATCCATGGAACTTGGGTGTTGATAAGGTGAAAACCATAATCCACCAAAATGGATGATTGATCTTGATGATGACTTGATACATCCCTTGATATTTGTTTGTTATTGTCTTGTGTGTGATCCCTTATTTATGATTGTTTCATTCATGCATACACGTGCATCATAACATTCATCACACAAAAATAAATTTCAAGGAACTGAGGTCTTATTTGCAAATGTTTTTAGACCATGGATTGTGGACGAAGTAATACTAAAAAGTGCAGCTTCAGATGTCGTGATTTGAAAGAGCTAAGAAAGTTGTCATCTTTTGTATTATATCCCTTGGACTTCAAGCAACGTCATAGGAAGCTCTTGTTTATGTTATCTACTGATGTGGTTGAAGGACTTTTAAGCATTTTGGTTCAGTTCTATGATCCTCTCTACCGGTGTTTCACTTTTCCTGACTATCAGCTTGTGCCTATGTTGGAGGAGTATGCCCATCTCTTGGGAATACCCGTATCTAACAAAGTACCCTTTAGTGGATTGGAGGAGATTCCCAGGTCCCATGTCATAGCTGAAGATCTTCTTCTGAAGAAATATGAGATTGAAGCTCATTTGGTGAAGAAAGAAGGTATTATGGGGTTGACTTCATAGTTCCTCGTTGGTAAAGCTAATGTCTTTGCTCAAGCCGGTAGTGTGGATGACTTTGAAGCCATCTTTGTATTGCTCATCTATGGTTTAGCTTTGTTCCCTAACATTGACAGTTTTGTGGATGTTAACGCCATTATAATCTTCTTGATTGGAAATCATGTTCTGACTCTGTTAGGTGACACGTATTTCTATTTGCATTTGAGGAATTCTAAAGGTGGTGGGACTATTGTGTGTTGTGTTCCTCTTCTTTACATGTGGTTTATTTCGCATTTACCTCAGACGCCTACATTCTTGGAGAACAAACAATGTCTACGGTGGTCTCAGAGACTTATGTCTCTCACTAATGATGATATTGTTTTGTATGATTCTGCATTGAGTAGCTTGGATATTATTGATAGTTGTGGTGAATTCTCTAATGTTCCCCTCATTGGTAAACGAGGAATCAACTACAACCCTACTTTAGCTCGTCGTTAACTTGAGTTCCCCTTGAGAGATAAACCTAACAACACACAGTTAGAAGGTCTATTTTATCAAGAGGGTAAAAATCTCCAACAATTGAAGCAGAGGATGATACATGCTTGGCATAAGGTGCATAGGAAGGGAAGATCCGAGCTTGGTCCGTGTGATTGTGTAGCTTTGGAAGCTTACACTATTTGGGTGAAGAAGAGAGCTTTGGAACTGAAGATGTCGTATGCTTGTGAAAGACCTATGTCTGTGGTTGTGGTTGAGCCATTAACTCTCTCGAACCAAGATGTAGAGGAGTTGGAAGATGCACTCACCAGGATGAAGCAAGAGAAGGATATGTATAAAGAGAGGTTCCATGCTTTGAGCCAAAAGCATGAGGAGTTACAACTTGAGTCGAAAGACAAGGATTCCCTTATTGAACTTCTTGAAGACCGAGCAGTGAAAAGACGGAGAGAGCCAGAGGGTCTACCTTCCTCTAGTATGCCATAGCCTTCCGGTGCTTGGAAGAAGATTGTTGATCAGCTTGTCCTTAAGAAAGCTCAGATGAAGACATCTTTTGAGTCTGAGATACGATGCATCCGAAGGAAATACGCGCCCACGGCCAGATCATCTGATACTGTTGCTAAGGGATCCTTAGGATGATAGTTTCCTTTTCTCTTATATTTTTATTTTTGATTTCTGAAATTATACTCAGTGTAATCCTTCCAAATTTTATGAATAAAAAGAGATTTTTATGGTCAATCAAATTGTTATTATCATATATATTTGCAAATAGAACTTCATATGTTCCTTTAAATTTAACAAACAAAAACATTGCATTTCATGTATCATTTTCATAGAAGTTTTTCTTCCGCCAGATGTCTTATCGATTATTCTTTTGTGCTTCAGGCAAGCTGACTCACCGATACAACACTCGTGCTAATCAATCGAAGATCATGGAACACTTAGAGAAAGAGAACAGAAAGCTGAAGTATGAAATTGCCAGGTTGACAACACTGATGGAGTCTGTCATTGCTGCTCAAAATCAATCTTCACCAACTCCTGCAACTCCTTACCAGAGGGTTGTCATTTCTGAGGTTGCTACCTCAACTGTTCCAGTTGCTGCTAGTTAATCTGGTCCTTCTATGCCTGCTGGATTCCCTTGAGGAATGTCGTCCAATTTTATGCCTGAAGGGTATGCACCCACTTTTATTTCTCTGTCGACATCTAGCCCAGTCATGTTAGTGCCACCTCCAGTTGTTCAAACTTTGCCTCGTGTTAAGGATATCATCTACCACTCTGAGCCATCTGAGGGTCCAGACGTTTATGAGAAAATGGACGAAATGAAAGGTCAGTTCCTCGAGTTGCGTAAAGATTTGAAGACTCTGAGAGGAAAAGACTTGTTTGGGAAGAGTGTTGATGAGATTTGCCTAGTGCCTAATGTGAAAATCCCAATGAAGTTCAAAGTCCCTGACTTTAAAAAGTATAAGGGAAATACTTGTCCGCTAAGCCACCATGTGATGTCCGCCAGAAAGATGTCAACTCAAACTAATAATGATCAGTTACTGATTCACTACTTCCAAGACAGTTTGACCGGTGCTGCTTTGAGATGGTATAAGGGGTTAGATAGTGCAAGTGTCGGTACTTTCAACGACTTGGGTGAGGCCTTTATCAAGCAATACAAGTATAATGTGGATATGGAACCTGATAGAGGCCAGCTGAGGGCTATGTCTCAGAAAGATAAAGAGACGTTCAAAGAGTATGCCTAGAGGTGAAGAGAACTTGCTGCTCAGATTAGTCTACCATTGGAAGAGAAAGAAATGACGAAGATTTTCCTGAAGTCGCTGAGCTCGTTTTATTACGAGTGTATGATTGCAAGTGCCCTTAATGACTTTACCGAAATGGTAAATATGGGGATGAGGTTAGAAGAAGGATTCCATGAGGGACGTCTGTCTAAAGAAGAAACATCATCTAGCAAGAAGTATAGAGGTAGTTTCTCCAAGAGAAAGGAGGGGGAAACTAATTCAGTAACTGTAGGGAGGCAGAGGAGGCCTCATGTCAGGAAGAGTTCTCAACCTCGTCAACATCAACATCAAGTTTCTTCGTTGATTCCTGTATTTTCCAATAATTCTAACAATCAATCAGTTCCGATTCAATAACAACAACGTCAACAATAACCGCAACAAAGAACCAACTACAACAACAACAATAACCAATAAAACTTTGAGAGGAAAAAGGTCTCCTTTGACCTTATTCCCATGTCTTATGCAAAATTATATTTGTCCTTGGTTCTCAAAAACCTCATTCAACCCAGAAATCCTTCACAAATTCCTGAACCACTTCCATGGTGGTTCAAACCTGAACTTCGTTGTGTTTTTCACCAGGGAGCCCCTGGCCATGACATAGAGAACTGTTATCCATTGAAGTATGAGGTACAAAAGCTTGTGAAGAGTGGGATGGTGTCCTTCACGGACCGAGCGCCTAATATGAAAGCTAATATGTTGCCTGCTCATGGTAATGCTTCTGTCAATATGGTAGATGGTTGTCCTGGTGAGTACAAGGTTTATGATGTTAGCCATATCAGACAATCTTTGGTGGCAATTCATAAGGATATATGTTTGGTCAACGACTATGAGCATGACCATGATGGTTGTGTGATATGAAGTGGCAACCCTCGTGGATGTGTTATTGTCAAGAGGGATATTCAGAGGTTGATAGGTGAAGGACTTATTCAAATTTTCCAGTCAAGAGATATAGATGATGTAAATGTAATAATGTTAGTGTTCAAGACCCCTGAGCGGGTAGTTATTCAGTTTGATAGTAGCATCAGCAACAACAGCAATAGACCGGTATCACCGTTGGTAATGCGGTTAGCGGGCCCTGTTCCGTATACATCCGATAAAGATATGCCTTATCCGTACAACGCCACGATGATTGAGAATGGTTGAGAGGTTCCTTTACCAATTACAGACTACATGGTAAATATTACTGATATTGTAAAGGTGACCCGTAGTGGTCGTGTGTTTGGTCCAGTTTTCCCGAAGGAAGTAGAAGATGTTGCACCAGTAAGAAAGCAGAGATTCCAATGATGAATCTGGTTAGCACTCAAGTGTGTCAGTCTGGTGAATCCATCAAACTGAAGGCTAGTGATGATGATGAAGTTTTAAAGTTGATAAAGAGAAGTGAGTTTAATGTGGTGGAGCAGCTGCTCCAAACCCCGTCAAAGATCTTTATGTTGTCATTATTGATGAATTCTGAGGCGCATAGAGAGGTGTTGTAGAAAGTGCTTGAGGAATATTACGTTGAACATGATGTAACTGTGGATCAGTTTAACCACATTGTTGCCAATATCACTTCTTGCAATAATTTGAGTTTTTGTGATGAAGAGCTTCCTGAGGAAGACGGAAATCACAATTTGACGTTATACATTTAAATGAACTGCAAGGAAGACGTTATGTCTAATGTATTGTTTGACACTGGTTCATCACTGAACGTGCTTCCAAAGTCAACTTTGTCTGGGCTTTCTTATCAAGGTGCCCCAATGAGATACAGTGGTGTGATTGTCAAGGCGTTTGATGGTTCTCGTAAAACTGTCATTGGTGAAATGGACCTTCCAGTGAAGATAGGTCCGAGTGATTTCCAAATTACTTTCCAAGTAATGGATATCCACCCGGCCTACATTTGTCTATTGGGAAGTGTAAGACCCCAATTTTGACCCTAAGATCCCTCATGGCATCATAACATTGCATTTACATTGCCTCAAGGATCATAAGCATCTTGGCTCATTTACCTTTGGGTGGGATCTCTTGAGATTTGGTTTGATATCACCAAGCATGCTTGAATTGTATATTATTGCTTTTATCATTTTATTTACTAACCAAAAGCACAAAAATATGTCATTAACATCTCTTGTTTGTGGCTTGAGCAGTCACAAGGTCCAAAGCTTCTAGGAGACCCTATGTACATTGATATGGCTAAGAGAAGATGAAAGCAAGCATGGAAATGGTTCCCAAAGCTCCCATCCATCAAATATGCCTCCCAAGTATCTCAATTCATCATTTTTATCAAAGCAAATCAAGGGGTTTGAGGCTTGTTTCCCAAGGAAACCCTAATTCATCTATTCATCAACTATGCCTTGCTCATGAAGCAACCTCAACCCATGGTCAAATGAAATCAAGGGAAGTTCTTTAATTCATCATTTCATGCATATTTGAACCTATTTGAGTGTCCTCAATCATCAATTCATCAAGATATGAGGTGTGGACTTGAGAAGTTGATCAGTCAATTCATCTGACTATTTTGAAATACACTGAGACCTAAATTTTTATGTGTTTGTCAAATGGAGATGACCCCAAGAGAAAAAATGTTCTTAAATACCATATGAACAACTTTCATGTTCATAAAATTTTTATTTGAATCTTGGAAGATCATCATCCATTCCAAGACATTATAGGTCATTTTGACTGAAACCCTAATTTTGGGTCAACTTCCCAAGAACATAACTCATTCATTTTTATTAGTTTTGAGGTGGGATCAAATGCATTGGAAATATTAAGATGTCTAATTCAAATGTTATGTTGAGAAAATTTTCAAAATCCTAAAATAAATACATGTGATAATGCAAAACATTATAGGTCACTTTGGACCAAATGCATTGAAATGTTAAAAAGTCCAACTTCAAGTGCCCATAACTTCTTCATCAAAAATCCAAATGATGCAAAATTTATGTCCAAATTTATTTCCTTGAAAATATCTACAACTTTTATGTTGAAGATTTTGTCATTTGGAGTTTGCATCATTCAAACAGAAGGGCTTGAGCTTTGGCCAATTTTGAAAATCTCACATGTACATGTTTTGCACCCCACACTTCATGACCACTTTTCATCAATTTACAAGGCTCAAATGGAGTTTTGATCAATATAACAAATGATCCTTATGCAAAAAGATTTCCAACCATTACTCATGAGGTGGTGTTTCAAGTTTGGACATAGCATTTTCGAAGGCTTGAACATTATGGCACATTTTGGAAAATCATTAAAATTTGCATTGCATGAACCATTATTACATAAGATGCACGTCCAATTTGCTTCTATCACGCATCAGTTGCCAAATCCAAGTGGAATTGGGCCCTCCATGCGCCTGTACAGGCCCATGCATGGAGGCCCTTTCCATCCATGCAAGTTTATGATCATGCATTTTCAGCTGGCCTTGCCTATAAATACAATGCGTATAAGCTTCATTTCACTAACCTGAAGGCGCCCTACATGTTGTGCAATTGAAACCTCACCCTCACACCAAAGGAACTCTCATTTCTCTCTCAATTTTCAGATCTGAATTTTGATTTTCTCGATTGAAATTTCAGATCTAAAAGTTCTTAAACCTCTTCACCTTGATCCATAGAGTGAACTGTAAGCATTAGCATCAAGGAATTGTGACTCCAAGCCTTGCAAATCAGAGGTTTACCTCAACTTTTATTTTCTTCGAATCAGCTTGTATAGTGCTTATTTCTTGTTGTTGTTGTGTGATCTGAAGTCCTCTGCATAGAGGCAACACTATTGAGCTTTCAATTTTCAAAAATCATGAAGTTCAGTTGAACACCATTAAAATTCCATCTCTGATTTCTCTCAATGTAGAAATCTAGAATGGATTTGATTGGTACAGGGGTGATGTACATCACCCTAGCTCTCGATTGGTGCCTGGATCGTGTCTTTTGGTTAACATTTGATTCTCTGCAACTTGAAGCTTGCCCGGAAGTTGGCCGGAGAAGACGGTGGCGCTGGTCACCGTCCCCTCTCCAGATTAGATCTGAGCCGTCCACTGTTGTTTCCAGATCTAATCTCATATGTCCATTGTTATGACTTTTGTATTGGCATGGTGCGCTTCAGTTGACTTGTGCATATGGTGAACGCGCGCTTCTTAGCCGTGTGATGATCCACTCAATTAATGAAGCTTCATCAGAAGGTCCACGCATTTTCCCTTTTTTTAATTTCTGATTTCTATTTCTTTTAATTTCATTTCCTTTTAAAAATTCATAACTCCTTCATTATTGGTCCAAAAAATGTGAGACCAATTTCATTTTTCTCCTTTTAATTTCTACTTTCTAAAAATGATTTTTAATATTTTTTATTTTGTCATTTGATATTTTTTAGGAATTTTCTCTTTTCTGGTTATTTTTAATTCATTTAAAATAGTTTTTGATATCCAAAAAATACAAAAATATTTTTCCAACCTTTTTGAATGATGATAGATCTATGAAAAATATTCTCATCAATTTATTAATTAATTTGAGATTTATTTGAGATTTTAGTTCAATTAGGTTATTTTTATGCATTTTTAATTGATTTAAAATAGTTTATGACTTCTAAAAATGCTGAAATTTTTTGTCAAACTTTGTTTGACCTTGTTGAACTTGGGATAATTCACTTGGACTTTTCAAAGTTGATTTGAAGTGAGTTTGAAGTTTGACCTTTCTTTATTATTTTAATTCAAGTTTTATTTTAATATTGAAAAATACCAAAAATATTTTATTTGTTTCTTGACTTCTAATTTTCATCTTGCTTTTGTTTTCTATTGTTTGACCTTGATCTTCTCTATCTTTGGTCAATGCTTGTTAATTATCTCATTCCATTTCCATTAATGTGCTTTAATATTCATCTTCTTCTTCTTCTTCTTTTTTCTCTTTTTGATCAATCAGTTAAAGATTGGTGGTTAGCATTGTTATATGGAGGTTTAACCTTCCTTGATTCAAATCTAATTCATCTTGATCATGGATCAAGTGAATGGCTTTGCATTAAGGATATGTTGCTTCCTAATCATGCAAAGAACCTAAATCAATACAAGATCATTTATGATCTTCTTTTTTTGGCATGGCAAGTTGTAGAAGTTTGATTCACTAATCAAAATCTCTAACTTGTGTTGTTGCCTACATTATTATTGACCAG
This sequence comes from Lathyrus oleraceus, assembly GCF_024323335.1. Lineage (NCBI taxonomy): Eukaryota > Viridiplantae > Streptophyta > Magnoliopsida > Fabales > Fabaceae > Lathyrus > Lathyrus oleraceus. The sequence goes on from NC_066580.1 coordinate 410,069,949, forward strand.
CCTCAGATAGTTGTGACTTCTACATAAGTCCAATTACGATTGCTTAACATAGCGCTAAATTGCTTTATGGCACACTAACTCCAACACTAACCATTAACCATTAACATTTAATTCTTTCTCTTTACATTTATGCAATTTACTATTCTTGTACATATTATTCATTTGTTTTTTTCCTTTGCTCATTTGAGCACATGTTTATGTTAATGCAATTTGCCTTTTGCTCACTTGAGCATATAATTGTGTATATATTATTGTGCTTGTGTTTTGTTTTGATTGTTGTGGACCAAATGCAAAAATGGACAAATGGACTTAGTTTCTAGGACATTCCCTATGCAAATTTGAGTAAAAATGCCCAATGTTGAAGATGGATTAGAAGGACCAAATCTCTAAACTCACTCTTGTCCATTCCTTATTTGCTTCATAGAATTTTTTTGATGTGTGTGCTTTTGTGCTAGGGAATCCTATTTGAGCCAAATTGAAGAACCATTGCCATGTTCATCCAAAGTGAAAGATACAAGAGCCATTGGGGATCTTCTAAGAGCTTGTTTGATTATGTTGATTGCTTGAGCTTACACTTATTTTGCTTGCATATTCCAAAGGATGGGAGCTACTTGGATCATCAATATGATCTCAAGAGAGGGAATCCATTTCTGGTCTTGTTTCTTATCCTTCATCTCTTGTATGATTAGGACCTTAGTCATTCTTCTTTTTTTCCCCATTCTAACCCAAGCCAAAACTTTTTGTGCAAACATTTAACACTTGTTTTCAAACATTAGAAACCTAAGCATTATGCTTTTGATTTTCCAACTTCCTTTTCATAACACTTATTTTGAACTGAATCTTTAAGCCAACTTTGACCATATTTTGTAAATACTTCTCATTGGTAAGTATAACTCATTCAAATACTTTTATGGTTTCAATGGCCACTTTCTTAATCAAAAACATTTTCATAACCTTTAGCTATTAGGTTTGAGTTATCCTTGAGGTAGAGATAATACTCACCTATATCCTTAGTGATGGACAATGAGTCTTCCATGCTTATTATAGGGTTAACTTCTCACTAGCATGTTGAAGTTATCCTCACATGGTGGATTTGTGGTTTTAGGTTGAGTTTTCTCCCTTGGATAACAAAAGACATTAAGGCTTTTAAACCAATCAATTCACTCACTTGTTTTGAGATTTTTACCCCGAACTACGAGGTTTTGATCCTAATCTTTTTTTAAGATGGTATGTAGGCAATGGGTTTATCCATCCAAACACAAAATTATAAATAACTTGTACATTCTCTTCTCATCTCTTCAATCATGTTTGCACAAATAAATTTTCACAAAATACCAACCTTACAACAAGTGTGAAAAGGGCTCCCTAGGAGTACCTAGGATGTTTTGGGTGCTTAAAACCTTCCCATTGCATAACCAACCCCCTTACCCCGATCTCTGACATTTTTACTAGTTTTTGATTCGATAAAACTTTTAGGTTTTTGTTCGCTTTCTAACCATTCCTTTGGATAAATAGAAGTGCGGTGGCGACTCGACTTGTATGGTTTACCTTGGATTTAGTCAATATCTCTAATGGTAACGTATACCCCGCTACAGGAAAGCCATGGATTCATGAAGTTGGAGTTGTGACATCTACTATGCACCAGAATGGCAAGCTTATCATTGTTGGTGGAGAAAAAGCACTTCTGGTGAGCCATTTGTCATCCTTTTTCTGATGTTGAAGCTGAGGAGGAGGTTGGAACTCCGTTCCAAGCCTTGTCTATTGCTGAAGAGAAGAAAACTGGGGGACATATGTCCTCTCTAAAGGATGCACAAAAGGCTATTAAGGATGGCAGCATTGATCAGTGGGGCCGAACGATAGAGATTATTGAGAACAAGAATAGGGTTGGATTGGGATTTTAACCAGGGTCGTTCAACGTCAGAATTGAGAATGTGCAACCGAGTTTCCGTAGTGGAAGGTTCATTTATGGGAATGATCAACACTCAGCTGCTGTGATTGAGGATGGTGACGATGAAGACGAAGTTTGCACCAACTTTGTGACACATGGCCAGACTTGCAACAATTGGGTTGCTGTTAATGTTCCTACTATTATTCATCGCTCGAAGTAATTTGTTTTCATTTTTAAGAAAAATCCTTCTCATATGCCTAAGGGAGAAGTGAACATTGTTACGCATTTCTATTATCATTAATAAAATGCAATTTTATTCATCCACATCTTTGATGTTTTATTTTTACTTTTTGCTTTTCTGAAAATGGTAATAAAAAAAAACATAAATAAATAATAATATTCCATCTACATAATATTTGGTCACAATTCACTTCTCTAAAATCAAAATATCAAATCAGTATGTTGGTTGTTTCTCAACCCCATTGAATGCAATGATCCTACTCCCTCTTCAAACTTTGATATCCTTGTGTTTGAGGAGGAGGAAGAAACCGATGATGAAGTATCTGATGAATTATCTTGTTTACTTGAGCACGAGGAAAAATCCATTCATCCATTTGAAGAGCATATTGAATTAGTCAACTTGGGCTCCGAAGATGAGGTGAAAGAAGTCAAGATTGGGTCTCAACTGCGTCCAGAGGCTAAGAAGGGGTTGATCGATCTTCTTCGAGAGTATTCTAATGTGTTTTCTTGGTCCTATCAAGACATGCCTGGGTTGGATTCTGAGATTGTGGAGCATAGATTGTCGTTAAAGCCAGAATGCCCACCGGTCAAGCAGAAGTTAAGAAGAACTCGTCCTAACATGGCATTAAAGATCAAAGAGGAAGTGCAGAAGCAGATTGATACAGGTTTTCTTGTAACTTCTGAATATCCGTAGTGGGTGGCCAACATTGTGCATGATCCTAAGAAAGATGGAAAAGTTCGCATGTGTGTTGACTATAGAGATTTAAACAAAGCTAGTTCGAAAGATGATTTTCCTCTGCCACACATTGATATGTTGGTAGACAATACAGCTAAATTCAAAGTCTTTTTGTTTAAGGACGGATTTTCCGGTTATAATCAGATCAAGATGGCACCTGAAGATATGGAGAAGACCACATTCATTACACCCTGGGGAATATTCTGTTATAGAGTGATGCCTTTTGGTCTAAAGAATGCTGGTGCAATATACCAGAGAGCTATGACCACTCTTTTTCATGATATGATGCATAAAGAGATTGAAGTTTATGTTTGATGATATGATTGCCAAATCAAGTGATGAAGAAGAACATGTTGAGAATTTGTTAAAGTTATTCCAGCGTTTGAGGAAATACAAACTCCGCTTGAATCCCAATAAGTGTATGTTTGGTGTTCGTTATGGTAAGTTATTTGGCTTTATTGTCAGCGAGAAGGGTATTGAGGTTGATCCCGCCAAGGTCAAAGAAATACAAGAAATGCCTGCGTCCAAAACTGAGAAGCAAGTCATAGGTTTTCTCAGCCGCCTGAACTATATCTTAAGATTTATATCGCATATGACTGCCACATGTGCACCTATATTCAAGCTTCTTCGGAAAGATCAGTCTCGTGATTGGACCGAAGATTGCCATAAAGCTTTTGATGGTATCAAAGAGTATCTGCTTGAGCCTTCGATTTTGTCTCTGCCTGTTGAAGAAAGACCCTTGATCATGTATTTGATTGTGCTTGATGAGAGTATGGGTTATGTTCTTGGTCAGCAAGATGAAACTAGAAAGAAAGAGTATGAAATTTACTACCTCAGTAAGAAGTTCACCAACTGTGAGACTCGGTATTATTTGCTTGAAAAGACTTGTTGTGCATTGGCTTGGGCTGCTAAGCGTTTGCGCTAGTATATGTTAAATCATACTACTTGGTTGATATCTAAAATGGATCCAATCAAGTATATTTTTGAGAAGCCTGCTTTAACTGGGAGGATCGCCCATTGGCAAATGTTGTTATTTGAGTACGATATTGAATACCAATCTCAAAAAGCTATTAAAGGTAGTGTCTTGGCTGACCATTTGGCTCACCAACCGATTAAAGATCATCAGTCAGTGCGGTATGATTTTCCTGATGAAGAGATCTTATACTTGAAGATGAAAGATTGTGATGAACCATTGCTTGAAGAAGGGCCAGAACCTGGTTCCCGTTGGGGCATTGTATTTGATACAGCTGTTAATTCTTATGGTAGTGGCATTAGGGCAGTGATTATTACTCCTCAAGGAACTCATTTTCAATTTACATCTAGATTGACTTTCAAATGTACAAACAATATGGCTGAGTATGAAGCTTGCATTATGGGGCTTGAAGAGGCCATTGATCTCAGAATCAAGTATCTTGACGTCTATGGAGATTCAACTTTGGTTGTGGATCAGATCAAAGGTGAATGGGAGACGAATCAACCTGGTTTGATACCATATAGAGACTACGCGATGAGGATTTCAAATTTCTTTACAAAGGTTGAGTTTCATCATATCCCTCGAGATGAAAACCGGATGGCAGATACTCTTGCAACGTTGGCTTCAATGATTGTGGTAAAGTTTTGGAATGAAGTTCCCAATTTGACAGTGATGCGTCTTGATAGGTCAACTCATGTGTTTACTGTTGAAGAAGTCAAAGATGAAAAACCACTGTAATTTAATGTCAAATGTTTCCTCCAAAGTCATATTACCAGTCTGTGGCATCTTTGAAAGATAAGAAAACTTTGAGAAGATTAGCTGGCAACTTCTACCTAAATGGTGAGGTGCTTAAGAGAAATTTTGATATGGTTCTGCTTAAATGCGTGGATAGACACGAAGCATACCTGTTAATGACTGAAGTCCATGAAGGTCCTTTGGGACTCATTCCAATGGACATGTTATGGCAAAGAAGATGTTGAGAGCAAGTTACTATTGGCTGACAATGGAATGTGACTGTTGCAAGTTTGTGAAGAAATGCCATAAGTGTCAAATCTATGCAGACAAGATTCATGTTCCTCTGACACTGTTTAATGTCATTTCCTCTCCATGGCCCTTCTCCATGTGGGGAATTGATATGATTGGAATGATTGATCCTAAAGCTTCAAACGAACACCGTTTTATTCTGGTGGCTATTGACTACTTCACAAAGTGGATTGAAGCGACATCGTATGCAAATGTGACCAAGCAAGTTATTGTAAGGTTTATCAGGAACCAGATCATATGTCGTTATGGTGTGCCAAGTAAGATCATTACTGATAATGGATCAAACTTAAACAATAATATTGGTGCAAAGACTTCAAGATTTCACATCATAATTCTTCTCCTTACAGACCTAAGATGAATGGGATTGTTGAAGCTGCAAATAAGAATATCAAGAAGATCATTCAGAAGATGGTTGTGACGTACAAAGATTGGCATGAAATGCTCCCATTTGCTCTGCGTGGGTACCGTACATCCATCAGCACTTCAACAGGGGCAACCCCTTTCTCTCTTGTTTATGTTACGGAAGTTATGCTCCCCGTGGAGGTTGAGATCCCATCACTGTATGTCTTGATGTAAGCCAAGTTAACTGAAGCTAAATGGTGTCAGACCAGATATGACCAGCTGAATTTGACTAAAGAGAAAAGATTGACTGCCATGTGTCGTGGTCAGTTGTATCAGCAAAGAATAAAGAAGGCATTTGGTAAGAAGGTTAGGCCTCGTGTGTTCAGAGAAGGTGACCTTATGCTCAAGAAAATTTTATCTTTCAAACCTAATGCTAGGGGAAAATGGACTCCTAATTGTGAAGGCACATATGTTGTTAAAAGAGCCTTTTCAGGCAGTTCTTTGATTCTTACAACTATGAATGGTGAAGAGTTCACTCATCCTGTGAATGCCAATGCAGTCAAGAAATACTTCTCCTAAAAAGAAAAGAACAGCTCACTAAGTTGAAAACCAAAAAGGGCGGCTTAGGCAAAAATGAGCGTCTCGGTGGTTTTAAAACCCGCAGGGGCGATCCAGGCAAAAGTTAAAGACATAAAACAGAAAATTTATCCGGATAGATTAAGTACCCCACCTTGGGGAAATCTAGGCAAAAGTTAGGGATTATGGCAAGTAACTGCATTCGGTTGGTCCTAATCATTGAAGCAGTTTTGAGCAAGTCGTTCGGTTCTGATTCGTCATTCTCAACCAAAGCCAAGAGCATAGTGTATATTGAAGTGGGTAGGGAGAGTAGTGATCATTGTATTCAATGTAGCCCTTTTTCCATGTAAATTACCATTTTTCAACTTTTGTAAACATCTACGGAGTCTTGTCATTTATAGACTACCATTCTATTAAATAAAGTTGAGCTTTTTATCCAATTGTTTCTACTCTTATTTATTTCAGCTAAATAAAATTGAATTTTTATGATGATAATTTTGAAAGGAATTAATAAATTAAAATCATTTTTGTCTTAAGAATATAAAAATAATTACTTTAAAAGCAATCGATTTCGGCAAAGAATATCAACAGCACTTTGGAAATAGGTAAGTCTTGACATGAGAAGCCTTGTTGGTCTTTGCCAAGCAGTTGGTTTGGTGATAATTCCCAAACGAACCATCCCCCAATAGAGTGGAGTTGGTGATCGTTCCCTTTTTGCAAATTTTCCCAGCTGAGATGAAAGTTCACATCCTCAGCAGTTTGTCTAGATCCCCCATGTAGAGTTTTACCTTTTGTTCCCCCTGGCGGAGTTCATCTTTAGTTACGGCAATATTAATTCTGAGTAGTGTTTAATTTGGTCCCCTGCGAGGTTGTCTTCCGTTTGATATGGTGTTGACCTAAAATTCCCGCAGAGCTGAATCCTCAGCATATATTTTCTCTCTCTCCCCATCCATGATTGAGTTATTTAGAACCAGATTATTTGTGTTCCTCCTCAACATCTTTTCTCCATTCGGTGTTTCCATCTTGTTGAGATTAGCCGAGTGTTGCAGTGGTGATTCAGATCTGTGATATTTATATCCTTTGTGATTATTTTGTTAGCATAATCATCAATCATATACATACACAATCATACATCAGATATTTCATTATGCATTTTATTGCATCTGATTCCTTATTTCTGATCCCCTGCTATGGTGATATTATTTCCCTATGCAGATTTGGTGCGCTTGTCCTCCTTCATTTATAGAGTGTCAGCCCCTCAAGCAGAAAGAGTTTAACATTTCTCATTCCCCACTCAGTTATTTCCTCGTAGATGATTATTATTTCAGTTTCCTCCCCGGTTAATTAACTGGATGGAACCACTCCCCTTGAGTTACATCCTCATTTGGGTTGAGTCCTTGTTTGACCGTTTCTCTCTAGCTCTTACCTAGATAGATACTTTTGGTCCCTTGAGAGTCTATTACCCAGTAACTAGTGATATTCTTCTCGATTTTTGAGTACGTTACTTTTGTCCAATACCCGGTAGAATGTAATCTATTCCCTTTGTTTTCCCCAGCGAATTCGTTTTCACGTTTTCCCCGTTGAGTCTATCCGTGATATGTTCATCCTAACCAATGACGGATATTCTCTCCTTTGGTATTCTACCCAGTAAAAAGGTAGTTGTAATCCCTATTTCATTCCCTAGAGAGTCTATCCTTGATATGTTCATCCTAACCGGTGACAGATATTCTTTCTTTGGTATTCTATCTAGTAACCGGTAGATATGAATCCTGCTTCTCCCCTCAGAGTTAATCCTTGATATGTTCATCCTAACCGATGATAGATTTTCTCCCTTTATGGTTTTCTACCCAATAACAGGTAGTTATAAATCCTACTTTCCCCTATTGAGTCTATCCTTGATATGTTCACCCTAACCGGTGACGAATACTTTCATTTTGGTATTCTATCCAGTAACTGATAGATATAATTCCTATTTTTCCCCGGAAATTTATCCTTGATATGTTCATCCTAACCGATGACAGATATTCTTCCTTTGAGTTTATCCTTGATATGTTCATTGTAACCAGTGACAGATATTCTCTCTTTGGTCTTCTGCCCAGTAACAGATAGTTGTAAATCCTATTTTTCCCAGCAGGATTCTTACCCAGTAACTGGTAACGAATATACCTCTTTTTTTCAGCGAGTCATCCTTGATTTGTTTACCCTAACCGGTAACGGATGCCCCTTTGTCAGGGTATATTATCTTCCTACCTAGTAACTGGTAATAGATAATATACTTATGGTACTCCTGTGTTGAAGTTCATTCTTCCCCAGTTGAGTTTGAGCGCGTATTTCCTCAATGAAGTCGCTAATTCCCTGTTTGGTTCAGGTATTTCAGTTTTGTTCTGATCTACCAGTTTCCCCTGCAGATTTTCCCTTATCCTTAGCGCAGTCCTTCCATTGATTTATTTTCATGGAATTCCTCTCGTGTCTCCAGTAGTTTTCAAGTCGTAGCCTGGCCAACGCATAACCACTTATCCCCCAGAGTCTCTGTCTCCCCAGTGAGTTTTTCCTTATGCTCCTGTGGACTTTCAGTCTCCCCAGATTCTTTTCATTTGTGGCAATATTTTCCCCACGAAGATTATTTTTAACATTCATATCATATGCATCATGAGGTCTCTTAGGGACCAAAATTTGTTTCTATATTGTTATTTAAGCCCATTTTGTTGAGTTGATACATAGATTTTAACCTTCACATCCTCAATCAAAATATCCTTAGATAGGGGCAGCTGTAAGACCCTAATTTTGACCCTAAGATCCCTCATGATATCTCATCATTTTCATTAGCTTTGGGATCACACCTTGGTATCTCCTTACCCCTCAATCATTGGGTTTGCATTGGGAGAGGTCACCAAGCACATTTGATTGTATCATACTTTGTTTTTTATTATTTACTAACCAAAATGCCAAAATATGTCTATGTATAGTTTGTTACTTTTGTAGGTAGTCTGTGTGTGTTCATCCATGCTCCATCAAGCTCATATCTAGGGTTTAAGACCCTCAATGCATGGAGATCAATCAAGAGATGGTTTACAATGATTCTAGACATCATATATAGATCCCCATGGTTTTCACATATCATTTTGATCAAGAATTCATCAAAAATTTGAAGCTTGTTTGCCTTGGGAGCCCTAATTCGTCTGGATATCTTGTGTGACTTCCTTAACAAATTTCTTCAACATTTGATCAAATATATCAACGCATACTTCATATTACATCATATTACACATATATGATACTCCATGAGTCCCAAATATCAAGAGAATGTCAATTTTGCAAGATGGTTCATGGTGGTTGACCAGAGAAAGTCAACTGGTCAAAACTGGGGGTTCCCTAGACCCTATCTCCTACAATATTTGTCATATGAAAATAATTCCAAGAGAAACCTTACTCCTTATGACATTCCAAACAACTTTAATGTTTAAGTCAAGATCTAGTTTTGCTTGTAAAGTCATTTTTTATGGTGAACGATTATAGGTCATTTTGTCGGAACCCTAGTTAGGAGGTCAACTTCCAAGGACAATAACTTTCCCAATTTTTATGAGATTTAAGCCATTCAAGTTCCATGATCAAATTCAGGATGTACTTTTCAACTTTTATGTTAGGAAGAAGTTCAAATTCAACATGAAAATGCATGTGCCAAGAGGAAAGATTATAGGTCATTTTGGGCCATTACCATTGAACAAGTGATTTTCCTCAACTTCTAAAATGCATAACTCATTCATGCCAAATCCAAATGAGGTCAAATTTGTGACTAAATTGAATAGGTTTGAAATAGATACAACTTTTATGAATTAACTTTTTCCCATTTGAAGTCCATAGCAAAAGTTATTCAAGGTGGAAGAAGTGAAAATTTAGCTTGGTACTTAGAAAATTTTCAAATATGTTTGATTTTCCAAACATCCACCTCAAGTTTCATCATGATCCAAGCTTCAAATGGAAAAGTGTTCAACATGAAAGTTGTTTCTGTTGATCTCACCTTTCCAAAAAGTCTAAGATCACCTTATTTGGCCAAAGAATGAAGGACTTGCGCATAGGTTCTTTTCAAGGGACCAATTGGATGAATTTCACCTTCACATTTCAAATTCAAATGCATGGCCACATGACATGATTTCAGCATGATGCATAAGCATTTTTGGACCTGAATACATCACTTGATGGGCCTTTCACACACCTATGCAAGCATGCAACGAAAATTACTAAATTTGGCAAAATTTGGAAGTGTGTGGAAATGAATCACATTGGCTATAAATACAACCTTCATGGCTCAGAATTGAGGACCTCATGCCCAAGCTTTGAACATACAATCCAAATCCTTACCGTTAAAGGATAACGATGAAGGTTTTCATTTGAAAATCGAGCTTCGATTCTCATTCTATTTTGAGATTGAAACTCCAAGAGTCCAAGCCTCTCTTTGATCTTAATCACCTCCTACAAGCTTCTGAAGCCAAGCCAAGCACAATTGGGATCAAGATCAATCAAGGTTAAAGCTCCTTCGAAGGTAATTTTCTAGAATTTTCATCTCTTCAATTCTCCCTTAATTCTTCATTATTCTTTGTGATTTTTGGTTGGCTGAAGTCCTACCAATGTAGGCAACAAGATTGAGTTGCTTTGAGGTCAAACCAAAGCAACTCATTTCATGATCCTCAAAATTCAAATCCCTGTATCTTTTTATATACTTGGAATTGGAGAAAATTGAGGCCAGATTCGAGCTCTTGAGCATTTTCTCTTTGAATTAGTGTCCTTGTTTTCCAGTTTTCATGAAGTTGAGGTTGGACCAGTCCGGTGGTGATCACCGGAGAAGATGACCGGAGCAAGGGCTCCGGTGGTGCGTTGGCAAGTCCCAAGCCATCTGATCTGGTTCAAATATTTTAATCTTAAGCATTTATTCTGATTACCACGTGTACATTGCATTGACCAAGGAACATGGTTGAACGCGCGTGTGTGACCATCAGATCTGCCACCTCAATTAATGAGGGAGATCTGATGGCCCTTGTTTTTTTGTATTTTCTGATTTTTCATTTAATTGCTTTATTTTGATTAATTCATAATAATTTCATTTTTTATCCAAAAAATATGGGACTTTCATCAAAAATCTTCAAATATTTTTCTCTTTCATTTTCTTAATTAAAATTATTTTTTTGGATTAATTTTGATATTTTTCATGAATTAAATGTTTTTGTCTAAGGTCCTTTGAACTTGTTTGACCTATGATAAATCTCTTGGAAATTTATTTGGTGTTTTGAAGAGGTTTTAGGTTTTGATCAAACTAATTTGTATTTTAATGCATTTTTAAATTGATTTTTAATTGATTAAATGTGTAAAAATTATGTTGAGCCATTTTTATGGTCTTGTGATGTTTGACTATTTGTTTGGACTTTGGTCAAGGTTGATTTGAATTTTATTGGATTAAAATCATTGAATTTAGGGGATTGATGAAATGTACATTTTATCTCCCTAAATGAATGAATGATATTAATTTGATAAAATTCCTCCCATGACCAATTTTTGTTTCTCTCATTCCCCCCCCCCCCCCCCTTCATATTCATCCATATTCTTCCCCATTCCTTTCATTGACCAATGAAATCTCAAATGTCCTAAGGCTAATTGGTTCATCAATGACCTTGTGTCAGATGAACCAATACAAGTATGGATGAGATAGGTTCATCCCTCTTGATCTTTTCTTTTAGTGTGTGGTATGTTTTAGGAGTTTGGTTCATTATACAAAATCTCTAACATGCATTAACACCTAAATTTTTATTGCCCGACCTCAGATAGTTGTGACTTCTACATAAATCCAATTATGATTGCTTAACATGGAGCTAAATTTGACCCTAAAGGCATAGAATTCTAGTAAGTGAGATTGTAAGTCTCCCATCTTTCATGGTATTGTATGGAAACTTGGCCTTTTTTACTTCCTATGGAAGATGTCTTATTTCAAGGATCCATGCTTGTGAATAGATGGTTGAGTATTCTCCAAAGAATGACTTAATCAATTAAAAAGAAAAAAAACACTACTAACATTCAATTAATCTTGACTAACATTTGACTAACTCTTATTAATATTGCTTTACTTTTCAAGTCATTTACTTTATGAAATTTAATTTTCAGTCATTTATCATTCATTGTCATTTACATTTCATTTAACTTGTTCATGTTTATGTTATTTTTTTACTTAGCTCATTTGAGCCATATCTTGTGATTGTATATATTTTTTTGTGCATTTTGATTTTGGTTTGTGGTCTTAGGACCTTAAAACACCTAATAAACAACAAAAACCCTAAATAATGTTTGGTGGACTGTTGATCTTGATCTGAACTTTTGGACTTAGGATTAGGCAACATTCCCTGTGCAAAAAGGACTTGGCCAATGCCAGCATTCTGAAATCAAGTTATTATGAACTGAGCCTTCATTTAATACAAGTCTTGGGATGTATTTTAGTTCATCTGCTACATTGTCTTGATGCAAACTGTTATTTTGATCTTGTGTCTACTACTTTATTCTGAGTTAATCAAGGAGTATTTCATCTAGTACATGAGATGACAAAGAAGACTGTTAGCTATGGGAATTGCTTGCTTGGATGTGGCTATCTTTATTTGATGCCTTGATCTTCATGATGTCTAATATTGCTAATTGCCTGATTGATTATTGCTTGATTCAAGGTCCAAAGGAAAAATGAGTTTCTGTATGACATTCTTGTGTGTTGGATTACATCTCATTGGTCAGATCTTTTCAACTCTTAACTTTTAATTTTATGCTTAGGATTAGTCTCTTCATCTCCTCCCACTTCTTAAATTTCAAAATCTCTCCCCCCATTTTCAAAAACTTTCTTTGCTTGTGATTTCAAACTTAGACCTTATTTCAAGTAGAAACTTTGGCCTTATGCCATTGAATTTTTGAACTCCTTTTTCTTAAATCAAACTTGTAAATAAATCTAATCATATTAACTTAAAATTTCAAAAAGACAAAAAGAACTAACAACTCCATTCAAACCTTTGGCCCCTCAGTTCCCTTCTCAATTAAATTTTTGTTAAAAGCAATTCACCAACTTTAAAATATTTACCATAAACTACGAGGTTTTGATCCCTCATTTTTATGTTGGTAGGTAGGCACAAGTCCGAAGGTCTTGTCAAACACAAAAATATAATAAATGAATTCTTTTCTCATCCACACACTCTATTTTTATCAAACATCTTTTATACCAAAAACACATACACACATAAAAAAGGGCTCCCTAGGAGTACCTAGAACACTTTGCGTGCTAACAACTTCCCTCTGTGTAACCAACCCCCTTACCTATAATCTCTGGCATTTTATTATTTTTGATTTGAAAACTTCTTATCTTTGGGTTTTGTTCGTACTTTTCCCTTTTTCCTTTGGAAATAATAAAAGTGCGGTGGCGACTCTGATTTTGTTGATGTCAAGCTTATCCATAGCTTGATGGTCATGAATTTACCACTATATATAGGGTCTAGGGAACCCTAGATTTGACCAGTTGACTTTTCTCTGGTCAACCTCTTTGAACCAACTTGCAAACTTGAAGTTATTTTGATATTTAGGGATCATGGTGGATCATATATGCTTGAGATGATGTATAATGAAGTATCCCAAAATATCTTTGACCTATTGTTGAAGAAACTTACTGAGGAAGTCATACAAGATACCTAGATGATTTAGGGTTTCCAAGGCAAACAAGCTTCAAACTCTTGATGAATTCTTGATCAAATTAACAAATAAAGAACACGGGGATCCATATATGATGTTTAGAGCCATGGTGAACCTTTCTTTGATTGATACCTTGCATTGAGAGTCTCAAACCCTAGATGTGAGCTTGATGAGGCACAGGTGAACTCACACACTAACTACAAAAGAAATGAAGCCACACTAGACATATTTTTGGTATTTTGGATAGTAAACAAATAAAAACAAAGTATGATGTAATCAAATGTGCTTGGTGATCTCTCCCAATGCAATCCCAATTAATGAGGGGTAAGTAGGATACCAAGGTGTGATCCCAAAGCCAATGCAAACGATGAGATATCATGAGGGATCTTAGGGTCAAAATTGGGGTCTTACAACTGCCCCTATTTAAGGATATTCTAGCTGAGGATGTGAAGGTTAAAATCTTTGTATCAACTCAGTAGAATAGACTTAAATAACAACATCAAGAAACAAATTTTGGCCCCTAAGAGACCTCATGATGCATATGATATGAATGCTAAAATAATCTTTGTGGGGAATATATTGCCACAAAGGAAAAGAATCTAGAGATATTAAAAATCCAGAGGAGCACAATGTATTCCATAAGGAAAACTCATTGGGGGACAAAGACTCTGGGAATAAAAAGTTATGCGTAGGCCAGGCTACAACTTAAAAACTATTGGAGACACGAGGAGATTCCCATGAAAATAAATCAATGGAAAGACTTCGACTGGGGAAAAGAATTTTCAGGGGAAGAGAGTAGATCAAAACGAGACTGAAATACTCAAGCCAAAAGGGAAATTCGATTTCACAAAGAAATATGAATCCAAACTCAACTGGGGAAGAAAAAACTTCAACACAGGAGTAAAAGAGATATATTATCTGCCACCGGTTACTGGGTAGGAAGATAATATACTCGGGAAGGAGGACATCCATTACTAGTTAGGGTAAACATATCAAGGATGACTCGTTGAGAGAAAAAATGAGGAATATTCATTACTGGTAATCGGGTAAGAATAACCTACTGAAAAAACCAAATAGGAATTACAACTACCTTTTACTAGGCAGAATACCAAAAAGAGAATACCTGTCACCGGTAGGTGAACATATCAAGGATAAACTCAGAGGAAGAATATATGTCATCGGTTAAGATGAACATATCAAGGATAGACTACCAGAAAAAATAGGAATTACAACTACTGGTTACTGGGTAGAAGACTGAAAAGAGAGTATCTGTCACTGGTTAGAGTGAGCATATCAAGGATAGACTCAAAGAAAGAATACATGTCATCGGTTAAGATGAACATATCAAGGATAGACTCAGAGGGGAGAAATACGATATATATCCACCATTACTGGACAGAGTACCAAAAATAGGAATTACAACTACCTTTTACTGGATAGAATACCAGAAAGAAGAGAAAATTTATCACTGGTTAAAGTGAACATACCAAGGATAGACTCTCTGGGGAAATAATAGGAATTATAACTACCTTTTTACTAGGTAGAATACCATACAGGAAGAATATCCATCAGTGGTTAAGATGAACATATCAAGGATAGACTTGCTGGGGAAACATAAAAATGAATTCGCTGGGGAAATCAAAGAAGAAGTAAATTACCTTTTACCAATTACTGGGTAAATGACATGTAAAATAATCAACACCAAGAAGGATATTACCAATTACTGGGTAATAAACTCTTGGAGACCAAAAGATCTATCTAGGTAAGAACTAGAAAGAAACGGTCAAACAAGACTTAATCCAATGAGGATATAACTAAAGGAAAGTGGTTCCATCTACATAATGAACTGTGGAGGAATCTTAAATAACAAGCATCCACGTGGAAATAACTCAGTAGGGAGGGAGAAAGGATAAACTCTTTCTGCTTAAAGGGCTAACACTCTACCATTGAAGGAGAACAGACACACCAAATCCGCTTGGGGAAATAATATTGCCAAAGCAAGGGATCAGAAGAAAGGTCAATGCATTAAAATGCACAATGAAATATCTGATGTTGCATTTATGCATGAACATGTATGTATATGATCAAGTACAAAGGATATAAACATGAAGATCTAAATAATCACAATTAGATACTCAGTTAATCTCAATAAGATGGGAACACCAACTGGAGAACCTGCTAGGGATGAAAATGAATCACTAGGGATAAATATCCCGTTTCAAAAATAATTTCAACCCAGGCTGGGGACAAGCATGGAGAACACAAATCCAACTTAAACTCAACTCTTTGAAGAGGAGGAGATGCTGCTAGGGGATTGTAAGACCCCAATTTTGACCCTAAGATCCCTCATGATATCTCATCATACGCATTAGCATTGGGATCACACCTTGGCATCCTCCTTACCCCTCATTCATTGGGTTTGCATTGGGAGAGGTCACCAAGCAAATTTGGTTGTATCATACTATGTTTTTCATTACTTACTAACCAAAATACCAAAAATATGTCAATGCATAGTTTTTTGTTTCTGCATGTAGTGTGTGTACTCACCTATGCTCTATCAAGTTTATATATTGGGTTTGGGACCCTCAATGCAAGGAGCTCAATCAAGAAATGGTTCACGTTGGCTCTAAGTATCATATATGGATCCCCATGTTCTTCACATGATATTTTAATCAAGAAATCATCAAGAGTTTGGAGTTGGTTTGCCTTGGAAACCCTAATTCATCTAGGTATCTTGTGTGACTTCTTCAACAAGTTTCTTCAATAATTAATAAAATATTTCAAGGGATATTTCACATTACATCATCTTATGCATATATGATCCTCCATTAGTCACAAAAGTCAAGAGAATGTCAAGCTAGCGAGTTGGTTCATGGTGGTTGATCAGAGAAAGTCAACTGGTCAAAACTGGGGTTCCCTAGACCCTATCTCCTACATTTTTTTGTCATATGAAAATTATTCCAAGAGAAATGTTACTCTAAATAACATTCAAAACAATTTTCATGTTGAAGTCTAGAGCTAGTTTTTCTTGGAAAGTCATCTTTTATGGTGAAAGATTATAGGTCATTTTGTCTGAACCCTAGTTTGGAGGTCAACTTCCCAAGAACATAACTTGCTCAATTTTTATGATATGAAATCCATTCAAATTCCATGATCAAATTAAATATGTATGATTTAACTTTTATGTTTATAGGAAGTGCAAATTCAACTTGAAAATGCATGTTCCAAGAGGAAACATTATAGGTCATTTTGGGCCAATACCATTGAACAGGTGATTTTCCTCAACTTCTAAAATGCATAACTCTTTCATGCTAAATCTAAATGAGGTCAAATTTGTGACCAAATTTAATAGGTTTGAAAGAGATACAACTTTTATGAAGGAACATTTCTCATTTTGAAGTCCATAGAAAAAGTTATTAAAGGTGGAAGAAGTGAACATTTGACTTGGGACTTAGAAAATTTTCACACATGTTTGATTTACCAAACTTCCACCTCAAAATTCATCACGATTCAAACTTCAAATGAAAAAAGTGTTCAACATGAAAGTTGTTCCCCTTGATCTCACCTTTCCAAAAAGTCCAAAATCATCTCATTTGGCCAAAGTATGAGGGACTTGCTCATGGATGTAAGTTAAAGGACCATTTGGATAATTTCAACTTCCATTTTTCATACACATTTGCATGGACTTCTAACATGATTTCAGCATGATGCACATTAAATTTTGGGTCAGATCACATCATCTCATGAGCCTAGTGCACGCCCATGCATCCATGCAAGGGAGAATTTCAAATTTTGCCAAAATTGGAAGTGTGTGAAAATTAATCTCATGGCCTATAAATAAGACCCTTGTTGCTCAGAATTGAGGACCTCATGCCCAAGCTTTGAACTTGCAACCATAAACCCTCACCATTGAAGGATAAACTTGAGGATTTTCTTTGAAAATCGAGTTTCAATTCTCCATTTTTTTTAGATTGAAACTCTAAGAGTCCATCCTTATCCTTGATACATTTCACTTCCATCAAACATCTGAAGCAAGGCCAAGCATAATTGAAAGCAAGGTCGTGCCAATCTGAAGCTCCATTGAAGGTGATTTTTCAGAATTTTCATCTCTTTGATTCTCGCTCAATTCTCCACCATTCTTGTTGATTTTTGGTTGTCTGAAGTCCTATCAATGTAGGCAAGAAGATTGAGTTGCTTTGAGGTTAAATCGAAGCAACTCAGTTCATGATCCTCAAAATTCAAATCCCTATATCTTTTTATATACTTGGAATTAGACTAAATTGAGGCCATATTCGAGCTCCTGAGCATTTTTTCTTTAAATACATGTCTTGCTTTTTCATTTTGGTGATGGTTGATGGTGGGCCAATCCGATGAGGTCCACCGGAGAAAAACACCGAAGCCCTAGCTCCGGTGATGTGTTGTCATGCTTCTCAGCCATAGGATCCAACTAATTTGTTATAATCTCGTGCGTTGCTTTTGATTACCACGTGTGTGGGATAGTTGACTGAAACGCATGTGGAACACATGTTTCCATCCATCTGATCTGCCACCTCAATTAATGAGGGATATCAGATGGCTCTCCTTTTTTTTGAATTTCTGAATATTTTATTTTATTGCTTATTTTTAATTAATTCATATTAATTTCATTTTAATCCAAACAAAATATGGGACTTTCACCCAAAAAAATCAAATATTTTCCTCTTTCATTTTCTGAATTAAAATTATTTTTTAGATTAATTTTGATACTTTTCATGAATTAATTGTTTTTATGCATATTTTTAATTGTTTAAAAATACTTCTGACTTTTCAAAAATTATAAAAAAAATTGTCCAAGGTCCTTTGACCTTATTTGATCTATGATAAATATCTTGGCCATTTATTTGGTGTTTTGAAGAGGTTTTAGGTTTTTGATCAAACATAATTTAATTTAAATGTATTTTAATTGATTAATTGTGTAGAAATTATGTTGAGCCATTTTTATTGACTTGTGAAGTTTGACTATGCGTTTGGGCCTTGGTCAAGGTTGATTTGACTTTTGTTGGATTAAAATTATTGAATTTAGGGGATTGATGAAATGTACATTTCATCTCCCAAAATGAATGAATTATCTTAATTTGGTAAAAGCCCTCCCATGACCAATTTGTGTTTGTATCATTTCCCCTCCCTCTTCATCTTCAATTCCATTTTATCCCATCCCTTCCATTGACCAATGAAGTCTCAATATCCTAAGGCTAATTGGTTCATCAATAACTTCATGTTAGATGAACCAATATAAGTATGGATGAGATTAGATCCATCCTTTGAACATTTTCTTTTTGTGTGTGGTATGTTTTAGGAGTATGGTTCATTATACCATATCTCTAACATGCATTAACACCAAAATTTCTATTGCCTGGCCTCAGATAGTTGTGACTTCTACATAAGTCGAATTATGATTGCATAACATAGCGCTAAATTTTGACTCAAAAGGCATAACATTCTAGTAAGTTAGATTGTAAGTCTCCCCCTTTCATGGTATTATGTGGAAACTTGGCATTGTTTCCTTCCTTTAGAATATGTCTTGGTTCAAGGATACATGCTTGTGAATAGAGGGTTGAGTGTTCTCCAAAGAATGACTTAATCAATTGAAAAGCAAAAACTCCATTAACTTCTAATCAACTAACATTTGACTAACTTCTATTATTATTGCTTTTAACTTCAAGTCATTTACCTTATGCCCTTTAAATTCAAGTCATTTACCATTTCATTTGCCAGTTACATATCATTTTAATTGTTTATGTTTATATCAGTTTTACTTTCCTCACTTGAGCCATATATTGTGATTGTATATATTTGTTTGTGTATCATGTTTATGTTTGTGGTCTTAGGACCTTAAAATACCTAATAAACAACAAAAACCCTAAAAATGTTTGTGTGGACTGTTGGATTTGATTTGAGCTTTTGGACTTAGAGTTAGGTCATATTCCATATGTAAAAAGGACTTGGCCAATGCCAACATTTCTGAAACCAAGTTATTGTGATTTGAGCTTTCATCTGATGCAAGTATTGGGATCTTCATGAATTCATCTGCTACATGGTCTTGATGCAACTATTACTTTGAACCTTGTCTAATGCCTTATTCTGAGCTAATCAAGGAGTATGTCATCTGATACTTGAGAAGATAAAGAAGGTTGTTAGTTGTGAAGTTGCTTGCTTGGATGTGGCCATCTTTATTTGATGTCTTGCTCTTCTTATTGTTATTTGCTTATTGATATTGCTTGATTCAAAAGTCCAAAGGGAAAGTGGGGTTTCTATATGACATTCTTGTTTGTTGCATTGCATCCCATTGGTCAAATCTTTTCAACTCTTAACTTTGAAATTTTATGCTTACGATTAGTCTCTTCATCTCCTCCCATTTCTTAAATTTCAAATCTCTCCCCCTTTTCAAAATCTTCTTTGCTTGTGATTTCTAAACTTAGACCTTATTGCAAAATAGAAACTTTGGCCTTATGCCATTGTATTTTTTAAAATCTTTTCTTAAATCAAACTTGTGAATGAAGATAACTATATTGACTTAAAACTTCAAAAGACAAAAAGAACTAACACTCATTCAAACTCTTTTAGGCCTTTTGTGCCTCTTTTTAAATTTAAATTTTGTTAAAAGCAATCCACTCTTTTTGAAATTGATACCATGAACTACGAGGTTTTGATCCCTCATTTTTATGTTGGTACGTAGGCACAAGTCCCAAGGTCTTGTCAAACACAAAAATATAATTAATAAATTCTTTTCTCATTCCCAAACTTTATTTAATGCAAACATCATTTTATACCAAAAACACATACACACATAAAAAAGGGCTCCCTAGGAGTACCTAGGACACTTTGGGTGCTAACACATTCCCTCTGTGTAACCAACCCCCTTACCTATAATCTCTAGCATTTTATTAGTTTTGATTTGAAAACTTCTTATCTTTGGGTTTTGTTCGTACTTTTCCCTTTTCCTTTGGAAATAATAAAAGCGTGGTGGGGACTCTGGTTTTATTGACGTTAGGCTTACCCATAGCTTAATGGTCATGAATTTACCGCTACAAAAATTAAGTGGCGACTCTGTCGGGGAGTAGTCTCCAGTGGGTTTAGCCTACTTTTTATGTGTATATAATTTTATATTTGATGTTTGTATACTTGTTTGTGTGATATAATCTGCTTGTTGTGCTTGGTGATCTCTGAGCGGTGAGATAAGTTCTAACCCGAACTTGAGTGCAATTAAGATAGGAGGATGGTATAGTCATGTTGGACTTGTGTGGAGTAGTCCTTAACAAGTTGGCTTGAGACCCATCTACTCAATGGAGACCCTTTTGGAGCTATTGATGTCACACAAGTTATTTGTGGTTAGGCATTACTTTCTCTGATTTGGGGTCTGAGAAGCTGAGGACCTTAGAACATTTAAAGCAACTTGGCCTATTTAGGACGTAGTGCAGACACTGTTCAGGTGTAGACTTGATAATAGTTGTTACGCGATACTACACTCAAACGAGTTTCTCTTGAGAATATTATGGGTTGATGAGTCAGTCATCATAACCTATAATATCTGATGGATGGAATTGAGACTCTGGGAACGTTTTAGAACATGATCTATAGGTTTTATCCTTAGTACACTCCTTTGGGATGGTTCTTAACCTGACTCCCTGCTCGTGACTCACAACAAACCCTTGATTCTTGGTTGATCCAACCAACTCTTGTCAATATCAATGGAACTTGGGTGTTGATAAGGTGAAAACCATAATCCACCAAAATGGATGATTGATCTTGACAATGACTTGATTCATCCCTTGACCTTTGTTTGTTTGCCTTATGTGTGTTCCCTTATTTGTGATTGTTGCATTCATGCATTCATGCACATCATATCATTCATCACAAGAAAAGTAACTTCAAGGAACTGAGGTTTTATTTGCAAATATTTTCAGACCATGTATTTTGGACGAAGGAACACTAAGAAGTACAATTTCAGATGTCCCGGCTTGAAAGAGCTAAGGAAGTTATCATCTTTTGTATTAGATCCTTTGGACTTCAAGCAACATCATGGGAAGGTTCAATCTATATTGTCTACTAATATGGTTGAGGACTCTTGAGTGTGTTGGTTCAATTTTATGATCCTCTCTACCGTTGCTTCACTTTTCCCGATTATCAGATTATGCCTACGTTAGAGGAGTATGCCCCTCTCTTGGGGATACTTGTTTTTGACAAGGTGCCTTTTAGTGGATTGGAGGAGATTCCCAGATCTCATATCATAATTAAAGCTCTTCATCTGAAGAAGTCTGAGTTTGAGGTTCATTGGGTAAAGAAAGGAGAAATGTTTGGATTAACTTCTGAGTTTCTCATTGCGAAAGCTACTGCCTTTGCTCAAGCTGGTAGTGTGGATGCTTTTGAAGCCATCTTTGTGTTGCTCATCTATGGTTTGGCTTTGTTCCCTAACATTGACAGTTTTGTTGATGTTAACGCCATTATAATCTTCTTGATTGGGAATCTTGTGCCTACTCTGTTAGCAAATAAACTAATTCCAAGGCCCGAAATATATCAACCGGATCTGCAGACTCACGAAGGGGAGAAGCTGCCATGTTTATGCAACAACCATATAAATGGGCTCAGGATCTGAAAACTAAATAAAGGTTTCACGGAGATCCAGGGTCCATTCATAAACACATATGCAAATTGAGAGTGAAAACTATAAAGCCTCAATTGGGGTAAGGATGAACTATAAAGAGAACAACACATCAACTCTACTGGAGATAAATGATGAACTGCTTGGAGAGCAACCCATTGACTCTACCGGGGTTGACAAACAAACTGTCGGGGAGATAAAATCACCAACTAACTTCTTGGGAAAGACAACAATGCTTCACACATCCAGACTTATTGTTCTTATATTGATGTTGATATTTCTTTTTGAAACCGATTGTTCTTAAAGTAAATGCCTTATTATTTCGAGAAAAATGATTTATTCATTGATTTATTTATTTCAAAATTATCACCATAAAAAATTAAATTTTTTTTAAGTAGAAACAAATAAGAATAAGAAATAATTGGATAAAAGCTCAACTTTATTTAATAGAATTGTAGTCCGCAAATGGCGGGACTCCATGGATCTTTACAAAGTTTTAAAATGGTATTTTACATGGAAAAGGGCTACATTGAATACAATGACCATTACTCTCCCTACCAACTTTGAAATCCACTGTGCTCTTTTCTTTGAGTTGCAAATGATGAATTAGAACCAAATGACTGTTCAAAACTACTTTGATGATCAGGACCAGCCGGATGCAGTTACTTGCCATAATCCCTAATTTTTCCCTAGGTTTCCCTAAGGTGGGGTACTCAATCTATCGGGATGATTGTTCTGTTTTATGTCTCTAACTTTTTCCTGGATCTCCCTTTCAGGTTTTCAATCCACCGAGACGCTCATTTTTTCCTAAGCCGCCCTTTCGGGTTTTCAACTTAGCGAGCTATTCTTTTCGTTTTTTTAGGAGAAGTATTTCTTGACTGCATCGGCATTCACAGGACGTGTGAACTCTTCACCATACATAGTTGTAAGAGTCAATGCGCCGCTTGAGAAGGCTCTCTTAACAACGTATGGGCCTTCATAATTAGGAGTCTATTTGCCCCTAGCAAAAGGTTTGAAAGATAAGATCTTTTTAAGCACGAGGTCGCCTTATCGGAACACACGAGGTTTGACCTTCTTATCAAATGCTTTATTCATTATCTAATAATACAACTGACCATGACGCATGACAGTCAATCTCTTCTCTTCAATCAAATTCAACTAATCATATCTGGTCTGACACCATTCAACTTCAGTCAACTTGGCTTCCATCAAGATATGCAATGAAGGGATCTCAACCTTCACGGGGAGCACACATTCCATGCCATAAACAAGAGAGAAAGGGGTTGCCCCTGTTGAAGTGTGGATGGATGTACGATACCCATGTAAAGAAAACGGGAGAATCTCATGCCAATCTTTGTACGTCACAAGCATCTTCAGGATAATCTTCATGATGTTCTTATTCACAGCTTCAACAACCCCATTCATCTTGGGTCTATAGGGAGAAGAATTATGATGTGAAATCCTGAAGTCTTTGCAAAGAGTTTCCATCATATTGTTATTCAAGTTCGATCCATTATCAGTAATATTCTTACTTGGCACACCATAACAACATATAATCTGATTCTTGATAAATCGGACCACAATCTGCTTGGTCACATTTGTATACGAGGCCGCTTCAACCCATTTTGTGAAGTAATCAATAGCCACTAAAATGAAACGAGGTCCATTCGATACTTTAGGCTCAATCATGCCAATCATATCAATTCCCCACATGGAGAAGAGCCATGGAGAGGAAATGACATTCAACAGAGTCGGAGGAACATGAATCTTATCCGCATAAATTTGACATTTGTGGCATTTCTTCACAAACTTGCAATAGTCAGATTCCATTGTCAACCAATAGTAACATGCTCTCAATATCTTCTTTTCCATAGCATGTCAATTGGAATGAGTATCAAAGGAACCTTCATGCACTTCAGTCATCAACATGTATGCTTCGTGTCTATCCATGCATCTGAGCAAAACCATATCGAAATTTCTCTTATAAAGCATATCACCATTCAGGTAGAAGTTACCAGCTAATCTTCTCAAAGTCTTCTTATCTTTCAAAGATTCCCCAGACGGGTAAATCTGAATTTGGAGGAAACGTTTGATATCAAAATACCACGACTTATCATCCTTGATTTCTTCAACAGCGAACACATGAGTTAGCCTATCAAGACGCATCAAAATCAAATTGGAAACTTCATTCCAAAATTTCACCACGATCATGGAAGCCAGCGTTGCAAGAGTGTATGCCATCGGGTTTTCATCTCGAGGGATATGATGAAACTCAACCTTTGTAAAGAAAGTTGAAATCCTCCTCACAAAATCTTGATATGGTATTAAATCGGGTTGATTCATCTCCCATTCACCTTTGATCTGATTCACAACCAAAGTTGAATCTCCATAGACGTTAAGATATTTAATTATGAGATCATGGCTTCTTCAAGCCCCATAATGCAAGCTTCATACTCAGACATATTGTTTGTACATTTGAATGTTAATCTAGCTGTAAACAGAAAATGAGTGTCTTGAGGAGTAATAATCATTGCCCAATGCCATTACCATATGAATTAACAACTCCATCAAATACCATGCCCCAAGGGAAACAAGTTCTGGCCCTTCTTCAAGCAATGGTTCATCATAATCATTCATCTTCAAGTACAAAATCTCTTCGTCAGGAAAATCATACTGCACTGACTAATAATCTTCAATAGGTTGGTCAGCCAAATGGTCAGCCAAGATACTACCTTTAATAGATTTCTGAGATCGGTATTCAATATCATACTCTGATAACAACATCTGTCAACGGGAGATCCTCCCAGTTAAAGTAGGCTTCTTAAAAATGTACTTGAATGGATCTATTTTGGATATCAACAAAGTAGTATGATTCGACATATACTGGCGCAGACACTTAGTAGCCCAAGCTAATGCACAACATGTTTTTTTAAGCATAGAATACTGAGTCTCATAATCGGTGAACTTCTTACTGAGGTAGTAATTTGCATACTCTTTATTCCCAAATTCATCTTGTTTACCAAGAACACAACCCATACTTTATTCCAGCACAGTCAAATACATGATCAACGATCTTCCTTCAATAGGCAGAGACAAAATCGGAGGTTCAAGTAGATATTCTTTGATACTTTCAAAAGCTTTCTGGCAATCCTCGGTCCAATCACAAGACTGATCTTTCTGAAGGAGCCTGAATATTGGTGCACATGTGGTAGTCATATGCGATATAAATCTCAAAATATAGTTCAAGCGGCCGAGAAAACCTCTGAATTGCTTTTCAATTTTGGACGCATGCATCTCTTGTATTGCTTTGACCTTGGCAGGATCAACCTCAATACCCTTCTCACTGACAATAAAGCCCAACAACTTACTAGAACGAACACCAAAAGTACCCTTATTAGGATTCAAGCGGAGTTTATATTTCCTCAAATGCTAGAATAACTTCAACAAATGCTCAACATGCTCTTCTTCATCTATTGACTTAGCAATCATATCATCCACATAGACCTCAATCTCTTTATGCATTATATCATGGAAAAGAGTGGTCATGGTTATCTGGTACGTTACACATAGACCCGATCTTGACTTCCTTCACATTATCCTCAGAACCCAAGTTGACTAATTCAATTTGCTCTTCAAATGGCTGAATGGTTCTTTCCTCGTGCTCAAGCAAACATGATAACTCATCAGACACGTCTTCATCATCATTCTCTTCCTCAACTTCAAACACAAGGCAATCAAAGTTTAGAGAGGGAGTAGGATCATTACGTTCAATGGGTTTAAGAACCAACCTATATAATGATTTGATTTTTTGATTTTAGAGAAATGGAGTGTAAGCAAATATTATGTAGATATATGGAAAAATTATTGTTTGCTCATGTTTTTTTGTGATTACCATTTTCAGAAAAAGCAAAAAGTAAAATAAACATCATAGATGTGGATAAATAAAATTGTATTTTTATCGATGATAATATTGAAGTGCCCAACAATGTTTCACTTCTCCCTTAGGCATGGGAGAAGGATTTTCCTTCAATAATAAAAACAAATTACTTTGAATGATGCATAACAACATGCACATCAACAGCAACCCAATTGTTACAGGTCTGACCGTGTGTCACAAAATTGGCACAAGCTTCGTCTTCATCATTGTCTTCAATAATTGCAGTTGAGTGTTGATCATCCTTGTGAATAAACCCTCCACTATGAAAAAATTCTTGCATAGCCTTGACACCAACGTTGAATGGCCCTTGCTGAAATCCCAGTCCTGCTCTGTTCTTGTTTTCCATAACTTCTACAACACGCCCCCACTTCTCGATGCTGCCAACCTGAATAAATTCTTGTGCATCCTTTAGAGAAGACATGGATGCCCCAGTCTTCTTCAATTCATCAGCAATAGACAAAGCTTGGGACGGAGTTCCAACCTCTTCTTCAGCTTCCACATAGGTGAAGGATGACAAATGGCTCACTAGGAGCGCTTTCTCCCCACCAACAACGATAAGCTTGTCGTTCTTAACAAATTTCAGCTTCTGATGCAAAGTAGATGTTACAACACCAGCCTCGTGGATCCATAGCCTCCCCAAAAAACAGTTGTAGGCCGGGTAAATGTCCGTTACTTGAAAAGTAATTTGAAAATCACTCAGACATATCTTAACTAGAAGGTCCACCTCTCCAATGACAATTTTTTAGGAACCGTCGAACGCTTTGACCACAACACCATTGTACCTCATCGGTGCCCCTTGATACGACATCCTTGCCCAAGTTGACTTGGGTAACACATTCAATGATGAACCAGTATCAACCAATACATTGGAAAGAGCATCCTCTTCCCAGTTCATTTAAATATGGAGCACCAAGTTGTTATTTCTACCTTCCTCCATAAGTTCTTCATCACAAAAGCTCAGGTTATTACAGGAAGTAATGTTGGCAACAATATGGTCAAACTTATCCACAATAATATTGTGCTCTACATAGGCTTTCTCCAATACTTTATGCAAAGCCTCTCTATGCGCCTCGGAGTTCATCAGTAATGACAACGCATAAATCCTTGATGGTGTCTGGAACAGCTGCTCCACAATGTTGAACTCACTTTTCTTGATTAAACGCAGAACCTCATCATTATCATTAATCTTCAACCTGCTGGACTCGCCAGACTGACAAGCTGGAGCATTAATCGGATCAACTGTAGGAACATCGACTTTCTTACCCACTGATACATCTTCCATAACTTTAGGAGATAGAGGGCCAAACACACGACCATTGCGGGTCACCTTCACTATATCTACAATGTTTACCACCAAATTCGTAGCAGGAAGAGGAACCTCTTGCCTATTCTCAATCATGGTAGCAATGTACTTATATGGCACAACTTTATCGGATGAATAGGGGACCGGGCCCGCTAACCGTATAACCAACGATCATACCGATTTGTTGTCATTCTTGTTGTTTCTATACTAAATAACTACCCGCTCGAGGGTCTTTAACACTGGCATGATAACATTTACATCATTGCCCATATCCCGGGACTATTGGCTTTGAATTGTATCTTTATCTACCAATTTATGAATATCCCTCTTGACTATCACACATCCTCGAGGGTTGACGCTGCAAATATCACAACTGTCATGGTCATGTTCACAATCATTGATTAAGCATAGAGTAATGTGGATATCCACCAAAGACTGAAGAATATGACGAATATCAAAGACTCTAAAATTCCCGAGGAAACCATCTACCATATTTATAGAGGCATTGCCATGAGCAGGCAACAAATTTGCTTTGACATTAGGTGCTCTATCCTCAAAGGACACCATACCACTCTTAACCAGCTTTTGAACCTCATACTTCAAAGGATAGCAGTTTTTAATATCATGGCCAGGAGCTCTCTGGTGAAAAGAATGGTGCAAGTCAGGTTTGAACCACCATAGCAAAGGTTCAGGAGTTTGTGGAGGATTTCATGGTTGAATTAGATTCTTGACAACCAAGGAAGGGTACAATTCTGCATATTCCATAGGAATAAGGTCAAAAGAGACCTTCTTCCTCTCAAAGTTCTGCTGATGATTGTTATTATTGTAGTTGGTACATTGTTGTGGTTGTTGCTGATGTTGTTGCTAAACAGGAACTGATTGATTTGTTGAATTATTGGTAAAAACCAGAATTAATGATGATATCTGATGATGTTGCTAGCATGGTGTAACAACCTTCTTCACATGAGGCCTCATTCGCCTCCTTACGGACACTGCATTGGTTTCCCCTTCCTTCTTTTTGGAGAAACTACCACCGTATTTATTGCTTAAAGACATTTCTATTTTGGACAACCGGCCCTCTCTAACACCTTCTTTCAACCGCATCCCCATGTTCACCATTTCAGTGAAATCATTAGGAGCACTAGCAATCATGCGTTCATAATAAAATGAACTTAGGGTCTTCAAAAAGATCTTGGTCATTTCCTTCTCCTCCAAAGGTGGACTAATTTGAGTAGCCAACTCTCTCCATCTTTGGGCGTACTCCTTGAATGTCTATTTGTCCTTATGAGACATTGATCTCAACTGATCCTGATCTGGAGCCATATCAACATTATACTTGTATTGCTTGACAAAGTCCTCTCCCAAGTCATTAAAAGTACGGACACTGGCACTATCCAATCCTATATACCACCGAAGTGCAACACCGGTTAAACTATCTTGGAAGTAGTGGATGAGTAGCTGATCATTGTCGGTCTGAGTAAACATATTGCGAGCATACATGACAAGATGACTCAGAGGACAGGTATTTCCCTTATATTTTCAAAGTCTAGGACCTTGAACTTCTCTAGGATCTTGACATTAGGTACTAGACATAACTCAACAACACTTTTACCAAACAAATCCTCCCCCCTTAGGGTCTTCAACTCCTTTCTCAACTCAAGAAACTGGTATTTCATATCGTCCATCTTCTCATAAACATCGGGGGCCTTAGAAGGATCAGAATGGTAGATGGTTTCCTTGATACGAGGTAAAGTATGCATAATGGGAGGAGGCATAGACAGGACCAGGCTAGATGTCATCATAGAAGAAAAGGCTGGAGCATACCCTTCAGGCCCAAAGTTGGATGGCATTCCCTAAGGGAACCCAGCAGGCATGGTATGCGCAGACTGGCTAGCAACCACAAGCATTGACGTTGAAGCAATCTCTGAAATAACAGTCATCTGAGGAGGAGGAGTTGCAGGAGGTGGAGATGGTTGATTCTGAGCAGCAATCATAGACTTCATCAAAGTAGTTAATATGGAAATCTCATCCTTAAGTTATTTGTTCTCTTGTTCTAGATACTCCATTCTTTTCTGGCGATTAACGCGAGTGTAGTAGTGATGAGTCAGCTTGACTGATACACAGAAGAAGAACCCATAAGACATCTGGCTGAAGAAACCTGCTTATGCAAATGATGCATGAAATTCAATGTTTTGATTTTAATTTTCAAGGAACATACGAAGTCCTATTTGCAAATATTTCAATTAATAATAATAATAATAATAAATTTGACCATAAAATCTCTTTTTATTCATAAAATCTGGAAGGATTACACTGAGTACAATTTCAGAAACTAAAAATACAAATACAAGAGAAACGGAAGACATCATCCTAAGGATCTCTAGCAACTGAATCAGCTGAACTGGCCAAGGGAATATACTTCCTTCGGATGCGTCTGATCTCTGACTTAAAAGTAGTATGGATCTGAGCTTTCTCGAGGATGAGTCGATCAACAATCTTCTTCCAACCTATGGCTCTCTCTGTCGCTTCACTACACACTCTTCAAGAAACTCAATAAGCGCATCCTTGTCTCTCGACTCAATCTGCAACTCCACATGTTTGCAGTTCAAAGCATGGAACCACTCTTCCCACAAGTCTCTCTCTTGCTTCATCTTGGAGAGCACGTCTTATAACTCCTCTACATCTTGGTTAGGGAGAGTTGATGGCTCAACCATAATCATAGACATATGTCTTTCGCAGGGGTACAACATCTTGAGCTCTAAAGCTCTCTTCTTCACCCAAATAGTATAAGCATCCAAAGCTACGCAATTGCATGGACCAAGCTCGGATCTTCCTTTCCTATGCACATTGTGCCAAGCACGCACAATTCTACTCATCAAATGTTGGGGATATTTACCCTCTTGATAAAATAGACCCTCTAACTGAATGTTATTAGGATTATCTCTCAAGGGGAACCCAAGTTGGCGATGAGCCAATGCTGGGTTGTAGTTGATTCCTCCTTGTGTACAAATGAGAGGCACATTAGAGAATTCACCACAATTATCAATAATCTCTATGCCATCAAAATTAGAATCATACCAAGCAATATCATCATTAGTGAGAGACATAAGTCTCTGAGACCACCGTAGACATTGTCGATTCTCTAAGAAAGCTGGTGTCTAGGGCAAGTGCAGAATAAACCACTTGTACAGAAGAGGAACATAACACACAATGGTTCCTCCACCTTTATAATTCCTTAAGTGCAAAGATAAGTATGTATCACTTAACAGAGTAGGAACAGGATTCCCAATCAAGAAAATTTTAATGGTGTTAACATCAACAAAACCGTCAATGTTAGGGAACAAAGCTAAGCCATAGATGAGCAAGACAAATATAGCTTCAAAAGCATCCATGCTACCGACTTTGGCAAAAGCAGTAGCCCTACCAAGGAGAAACTAAGAAGTCAACCCTTGAATCCCTCCTTTCTTCATCCAATTAACATAAATCTCATATTTATTCAAATGAAGAGCTTCGGCTATGACTTGAGATCTCGGAATCTCCTCCAATCCACTGAAAGGCACCTTGTTAGATATGGGTATACCCAAGAGATGGGCATACTCCTCCAACGAGGGGCATAAGCTGATAATCCAGAAAAGTGAAGCAATGATAGAGAGGGTCATAAAACTGCCCCAAGACACTCAAAATCCGTTCGACCACATCAATAGATAATACGAACAAAAGCTTCACATGACGTTGCTTAAAGTCCAAGGGATCTAATACAAAGGATGACAGCTTCCTTAACCCTTTCAAATCAGGACATCTGAAACTGTACTTTTTGGTATTCCTTCATCCATAATCCATGGTCTGAAAATATTTGCAAATAGACCTTAGTTCCTTGACAATTTATTATTGTGATAAATGTTATGATGCTCTCGAATGCATGAACGCAACAATCACACACAAGGCAGACACAAACAGAGGTCACGGGATGGATCAAATCATCATCAAGATCAATAATCCATTTTGATGGATTATGGTTTTTCACCTTATCAACACCTAAGTTCCATTGATTTTGACGAGACCGATCGAATCAACCGAGAATCAAAGGGTTTGTTGTAAGTCACGAGCATGGAGTCAGGTTAAGAACCATTCCAAAGGAGTGTACTACGAATAAAACTTGTAGAGAATGTTCTAAATATTTCCCAGAGTTGTGATCCCATCTATCAAATACTATAGGCTTAGATGACTGACTCATCAACCCATAGTAGTCTCAAGAGAAACTCGTCTAAGTGTAGTATCGTGAAACAACTGTTATCAAGTCTACACTTGAACAATCTCTGCGTTACGTCCTAGATAGGCCAAGTTGGGTTAAATGTTCTACGATCCTCGGCTTCTCGGACTCCCAGGTCAAAAAAAGTAATGTCTATCCACGACTTAATCGTGTGACATCAGTAATTCCAAGGGGGTCTCCACTGAGTAGATGGGTCTCAAGCCAACTAGTTAAGGACTACTCCACACGAGTCGAACATGACTATATCATTCTCCTATCTTAATTGCACTCAAGTTTGGGTTAAAACTTATCTCACCACTCAGATATCATCAAGCACAACAGATATATTATATCATACAAACAATATATATAAACAAACAAACATCAAATATCAACAAAATATTGCACACAAAAAATTAGGCTAAACCCATTGAGGATTACTCCCCAGCAGATTCACCACTTTATTTCTGTAGCGATAAATTCATGACCATCAAGATATTGATAAACTTGACGTCAATAAAACCAGAGTCGCCACCGCGCTTTTATTGTTTCCAAAGGAAAAGAGAAAAAGTACGAACAAAACTAAAAGATAACAAGTTTTCAAATCAAAACTAATAAAATGCCAGAGATTACAGGTAAGGGGGTTGGTTACACAAAGGGAAGGTGTTAGCATCCAAAGTGTCCTAGGTACTCATATGGAGCCCTTTTTTGTGTGCAAGTGTTTTTGTTGAAAAGATATTTGATAAAGATGGAATGGGGAGATGAGAAAAGAAATCATTTATTATATTTTTGTGTTTGACAAGACCTTCGGTCTTATGCCTACGTACCAACATAAAAATGAGGGATCAAAACCCCGTAGTTCATGGTAAAAATTTCAAAGAAGTTGATGGATTGATTTTAACAAAGGTTTTAATAAAAAGGGCACAAAATGGCCAAAAGATTTAACTGAAGTTGTTAATTCTTTTTTCTTTTTGAATTTAAGGTCAATATGATTAAGTTTATTCACAAGTTTGATTAAGAAAAAGTTTGAAAATTCATTGGCATAAGCCCAAAGTTTCTACTCTTTAAGACATGTCTAAGTTGAAAACATAAACAAAGAAGGTTTTTGAAAAGAGGGAGAGATTTTGAAATTTAAGAAGTGGGAGGAGATGAAGGTACTACCCTAAACAAAATTAAAAGTTAAGAGTTGAAAAGATCTGACCAATTGGGTGCAATCCACAAGACAAGAGTGTCAGATAGAAACCCATTTCCTTTGGACTTTTGAGAAAACAATAACATAACAAATATCCAAGCAATCAATCATGAAGACCAATACATCAAATAAAGATAGCCATAATATCCAAGAAAGCATTCCAATAGCAAGTAATTTTCAGTGTCTTCAAATGTATCAGATGAAATATTTCCTTAGCCAACTCACAGAAATAATCATCAGACATCAATCAGAATAACAACATAACAAAAAGGCACAAAGACAAAGTAACACATGAACCAAGAGCACTTAAGGTTTGCAAACAGATGAAAGACATCGTCAAGGATGGTTCAATCTTAAAATGATGACTTTGGCCAAGTCCTTTAAAGCATAGGGGATGTTGCATAATTCTAAGTCCAAGAGTTCAGATCAAGTCCAACAGTCCACCAACATATTTTTTTAAAGTTTTTTTGTTGTTATTAAGTATTTAAGGTCTTAAGACCACAAACAGAATAAAATCACCAGCATACAATATATACAATCACAAGATATGGCTCAAGTGAGCAAAAAAGAAAATGACTGAAACATAAATAAATTACATGAAATCTAAATGGCAATGAATGATAAAGGTACTGAAATTTAAATTTCATTAAGTAAATGACTTGAAAGTAAAGCAATGTTAATGAAATGTTAGTCAAATGTTAGTGAAGAGTTTAATTGTTTAAGTCATTCTTTGGAGAATACTCAACTATCCATTCACAAGTATGAAGACATGAACCAAGACATCATCCATGAGAAAGGCTCTAACTTGGATAAATCAACAAGTATACCACTAGCTCTCATGAATGGAAAAAAGGTCAAGTCTTCACACAATTCCATGAAGAATGGGAGACTTACAATCTCACTTACAAGAATATTATGCCTTTGGGGACAAATTTAGCTTTATGTTAAGCAATCGTAATTGGACTTATGTAGAAATCACAACTATCTGAGGCCAAGCAATAAAGATATTGGTGTTAATGCATGTTAGAGACTTGGTACAAAGAACCAAGCTCCTAAAACATACCACACATAAAAATAAAGTGGGAGGGACCTATCTCAGTCAGGCTCATGTTGACTCATCTGACACAAAGTCATTGATGAATCAACTAATATTTGACTTGAAAGAATTCATTGGTCAATGATGGATCGGGGAAGAATAGGGATGAAGATGAAGAAGGGATGGGAAATAGAAACCCAAATTGATCATAGGAAGAAATTCATCTAATCAATATTATCCATTCATCTCGGGGGATGAAATGTACATTTCATCACTCCCCTAAATCAAATAGTATTGATCGAATAAAAGTTCAAATCAACCATGACTAAGGCCAAACAGAGAGTCAAACATCACATGGTCAATCAAATGGCTCAATAATATTTTAAAACAATTAAACAAATAAAAATCAATTTTAAAATGAATTAAAATGTATTTTTAAATGGACAAAACCTCAAATCCCTTCAAATCACCAAATAAATAGCCAAGGGAATTATCCTATGTCAAATAAGGTCAAAGGACCTTATACAAAAAAAAATAGAATTTTTGGAAAGTCAGAAGTATTTTAAAATATTTAAAAACAAGTCAAAAATCACTTAATTCACAAAAAAAATATCAAAATTAATCCAAAAAATGATTTTTATTCAAAATATGGAAGAGAAAAATATTTAAAGATTTTTGGTGAAAGTCCCATATTTTTTGGATTAAAAATAAAATTTCTATGAATTAAATAAAATAAACGGATTAAACAGAAAATGAGAAATTAAAATAAAATGGGGAAAACATGGGCCATCAGATCTCCCTCATTAATTGAGGTGGCATATCTGATGGCCACGCGCTAAGGTGCATGATGCGCTCAAGTCGACTGCATGGCAAACATGGTCATCACAACCAATGGATGAGATTAGAACGTGGGAGAAGATCAGATGGCTGGGACTGATGCCAGCACCCAGCTGGAGCTAGGGCTCCGGTCATCTTCTCCGATGGACCTCACTGGACTGGTCCACCACCAACTTGCACCAAAATGAAAAGTGTATACACTAAATTGAAGGAAAAATTTCCAGGAATCCAAATTTGACCTCAAAACTCTCAAATTCTCATTATATTGAAAGATACATGGAATTGAAAATTGAGGATCTTGAAATGAGTTGTTTCGATTTAACCTCAAAGCAAATCAATCTTGTTGCCTACATTGGTAGGACTTCAGCCAACCAAAAATCAAATGAAATGATGAAGAATTGAGGGAGAATCGAAGAAGAAATATTTTAGAAAATTCACCTTCTATTTGCAATTAGGGAGCTCGATCTTGATCTCAATTTGCTTGGACTTGCTTCTTCCAACTTCCAGGAAGTGAAATGAGTGATTAAGAAACTTGGATTCTTGGAGTTTCAATTCCAAAACAGAATGAGAATTGAAACTCGATTTCTAAAGAAATCTTCAAGATTATCATTTTAATAGGGTTTAGGGAAGAAGCAGGTTGAAGCTTGGGCAAGAGGAATCCATTTCTGAGCTCAAGGAACATGTATATATAGCATTGCAAGTTGCTTTCCACACCTTTCCACAAAATGTCAAAAATAGCAACATGGTGTGCATGCTTGCATGGGCGTGTGATAAGACCATCAAATGATGCCAAAAGATCCAAACTTATATGCAAACCAACCTGAAACAATAGCATGAAGTCATGCATTAGTGAAATGGAAATTGATCATGGAACTTACCAAATGGAGCCATGCATTACACCCATGTACAAGTCCTTCAAAAATTCTCAAAATGCCATGATCTTGGACTCTTTATAAATGTAACATGAATGGGAACAAGTTTTATGTTGAAAACGTTTCCATTTGGAGCTTGGATCATGATTAATTTTAAGGTGGAAGTTGGAGAAATCAAACATAGTTGAAAATTTTCTAAGTTAAAAGTCAAATGACAATTTTTTCCACCTAGAATAACTTTTGCTATGAGCTTCAAATGAAAATGGTTTCTTCATCAATGTTATATCCATTTCAATCATGTTCAATTTGGTCACAAATTTGACACCATTTAAATCTTGCATGATGGAGTTATGCATTTTAGAAGTTGAGGAAAATTGTTTGTTCAATGATGATGGCCCAAAGTGACCTATAATGTTTTCTCTTAGTACATGCCCTTGCAAGTTGAATTTGACTTTTCTAAAATAAGAAAATTTGGATAAGACATCTTTACTTTGATCATGAAACTTGGATAGCCTTCATATCACAAAAATTGAGCAAGTTATGGTCCTTGGAAGTTGACCTCCTAACTAAGGCATGGACAAAATGACCTATAATCTTTCACCATAAAAAATGACTTTCCAAGCAAAACTAGTTCTTGATACCAACATGAAAGTTGTTTTGAATGTCATAAAGAGTAAAGTTTCTCTTGGAATCATTTTAATATGACAAAACTTGTAGGAGATAGGGTCTAGGGAACCCTAGATTTGACCGGTTGACTTTTCTCTGGTCAACCTCTTTGAACCAACTTGTAAACTTGAAGTTCTTTTGATATTTTGGGCTCATGGGGAATCATATATGCTTGAGATGATTTATAATTAAGTATCCCATAATATCTTTGACCAATTGTTGAAGAAACTTGCTGAGGAAGTCACATAAGATACCTAGATGAATTAGGGTTTCCAAGGCAAACAAGCTTCAAACTCTTGATGAATTCTTTATCAAATTAACAAATAAATAACATGGGGATCCATATATGATGTTTAGAGCCATGGTGAACCTTTCTTTGATTGATCTCTTGCATTGAGGGTCTCAAACCCTAGATGTGAGCTTGATGAGGCGCAAGTGAACTCACATATTACCTACAAAAGAAATGAAGCCACACTAGACATATTTTTGATATTTTGGTTAGTAAATAAATAAAAACAAAGTATGATACAATCAAATGTGCTTGGTGATCTCTCCCAATGCAAACTCAATGAATGATAGGTAAGGAGGATACTAAGGTGTGATCCTAAACCCAATGTAAATAATGAGATATCATGAGGGATCTTAGGGTCAAAATTGGGGTCTTATAGTCGGGATCACATTTAGCGTCAAATTCCACTTATAAGCTATTATAATTGGTTGATAAAGAAACTGGATCATCAGCTCGAGCAAAACAAAGCCCCACTTCAAGCTATTGCGTTTGGTTGAGAGATAATCTTGACCTTTTACTTCAGCAAGTCAAATTTGTCCCCCTAACGACTATATTAGGTGAAAAGAAAATTTTGGCCTTCATTTTTAGTAATTCAAATTCTCAGTTCAAGTTACTACACTTGGTTTTGAGATAATTTCATCCCTTAGTTTAACAAATAAGATTCTCACTCTATTTTACTACGCTTAATTTAGAGAAAATCCCATCCTTCAAATTCAACAATCCATACATTAAGCTATTATGCTTAGATAAAGAGAATATCAAACCTTAGACTAATTTGGTATGCCCTATTTCTTTGCTAATTATAGTCTCATCACATGTAATGATACCCCGCACACCTTGATCCAAGGATTACCTTATGGGCGTATAGTAAAACATACATCTTGGTCAATAACTTATTCTCAAAGCCTAGAAGATGTCTGTGACACTAGACATGCAAATAAATATCAAGGCACGACCTTTAAAACTCACATAACCAACAAGATGCCCATACATGTTTACATTACAAGTTAACATGCCAAAATGGATTATGCTTATAAGTCAATTTCTTGAATCACCATATCTATTTTCAGTTAATCAGTTGTCTTCCTTTCTTTGCAAGGTCAAGAAGAACCTTATTCCATGTGAAATAAAAAGAGGTTTGACTGTAAAACTAAGGAGTCAAATCAACAGTTTGTGTCACCATTTTCATAAACCTTATTTATTCTTAGCGAGGAATCAACAATATATTATGTTGATAATTATCTCCTGATAGTCGTTCTAATATCGCCCTTATAAGACAATGACTTCACAAACACCACACAGATGCTTGGGATTTTAGGACTAAATCCTTTAAGTTCTTATAAGATTGAAGAGGTAAGTGAGCCACGGAACCTATAATTGACACTGGGACGAGGTTGTCTCTAGGAAGACATGTGTAGTCTATTTTTGTAATTTCCCCTTTTGGATTTGCTAGGTAATCGACATTTGTGGTTAGGACCCCTTTAAAATTTTAATGTAATTTTTATTTTGACTTACATTACTCTCTCACATGGTAGAATATATAATACTTTTTAAAAAAATAAGTTACATTTATTTTTCTATTACACACTTTGTATTCCATAATCACTAGTCAATATGCTCCTCTGTCATAGGTCTTACTAATCCTTAAAGGACCTTATGAAGAGGTTAAAACACTTCAAAGCATGGAAGTCTCTTTTAAACTTATAATTCAACTACTTGATCCCTACCATATTCATCTAAAGTCATAGGTGTTTCCCTTTTTATATTTAGTTTTTTGTTTCCATGGAACATGGTATCCATCACTTTGTATTCTGATCCTAAGTTCTCTAGCAGATCAATTAAAAAATTTATATTTGATATTCAAGTAACCATTGATATCCTTTTCAGAATGTTGTAGTCGGCTTGAGATTTTTATTTAAATTCTTACAACACCTTTTATGTGTTCCTATAAGGACATGCATTTATCACCTTCTTCGTTGATCCATGTGTCTAGTAGGGAAGTCTTAACATCTTATGATAATGGCCCAATTTGAGGCTATATAAACCTTGATAAGCCTTTTGATTATAACATGTTCTCACAATTGTATTCCTTTTCAATAGTCTATAAGTGTTGATTGTGGGATATAAATTACGAGCCTACTAGACTTTGATCATGTGTTGCTTCAGTTATTTAAGGAACCAACTCACATGTTGTTTGCACATTCTTTTACCTCATCAAGATCCAAGTACTTGGTCTTGCTAGATTCAATAGGTGGTTTGACAATCTTTTCTAAAAGGAATACATTGTATAGTTCCTTTATCACCTTAGAAGATGATAACTTCTTCTCGCAACGGATCTTGACAATAGCAATGAGCTACGAGATTGCTTCATTTCTTGTACATATAAATTTATATGTTTTGTCTTATTTTTTATGTCCTAGTAATGGTAGCTACATGAGGTGTATTAGGCCATACAATTTTATTCAATATTCATTTCCC
This sequence comes from Lathyrus oleraceus, assembly GCF_024323335.1. Lineage (NCBI taxonomy): Eukaryota > Viridiplantae > Streptophyta > Magnoliopsida > Fabales > Fabaceae > Lathyrus > Lathyrus oleraceus. The sequence continues at coordinate 410,108,949 of NC_066580.1, forward strand.
TTCAGGTATGTTGGTTAGGGGCTAACAATTCATTTAGAAGTCAGTTCAACATTATCTTTGATGGTGATCTCAAAAGAAGTTAACCTTTCCTCCAAGGTTATTTTAGCTATCCTTATCTTTCCTTTAGGCACACATTTTTTTCTCAATTTTGGGTAAGGTTTACTATTTATCCCTTTGAACAACTACATAACATTTCCCCATCAATGCTAGGCACTCAATAATTTTTATAGTAGCGCATTATTTCACTAGGCTTTTAGTGATTTGTCATATCTTAGGTGACTTGTTGGTTTATAACTACCAAAAATTGACACCAACACATTGGATGTCGAATACTTCTTTTTGTTTCCATGTAGGGATTCAATTGACATAATGTAAGGGTGATATGTGCTTCATCTTATGCTTATCACTCACAATCGTCTTGAACCTTATAGGTTTGGAGAAAGATATCATGTTTATATTCATGGCAAAGAAGGGATGGGTATCCATAACCATCTTTTCCAACTCCTTACCGGGTAACTCGAACTTGCCTTCTTTTAAGGTATTCTAAATTACCTTTCAGAAAACAACATAGTTAGTCATTATTTTATTGTAAAAGTTGTGCCAATTGCAATACCTTTTGCATTTGATATCATTGGTAGTAGAGATCATGTGAGCATCTAACAGTTGAATAAGCTTATCTTTAAGAAAATGATATAATATTTGGGTTTTTTTAGTACTAACTAAAAGTATAATAAGCATGGTGACTATATTCTGGAAGGATTTTGATATGTTTTGGGTTAAGGTGAAATTATGGAGAGTCTACTCACATAGGAATTGCGAGAGACCTTTTATGTACATTTCAGGTGAAACTTTTTCTGCTATTCTCGATTCTAAGATTAAGAACTTTAGACCCAGTAAATTATCCATCCATACTCTCTCAAGATCGAGGCCTTGGGAAGGTGATTTAAATCGAGTATATTGTCACCTTAAAGATACTCCAGGTTCCCAGAGGGACATTCAGGTGAATCCTTCAAGAGATAATCTAGACGACCAGTCCCTCAAGCAAAGTTAGAGGTAAGTCCTCCAAACAAAGCAAAGGATGAGTCATTTATGAGATACTATAGAGGGAAAGCCCCTTAAGCGATACTCTACATGATTGGTCCCTCAAGAAAAATTAGGGGTGAATCCTCTAGTCTAAGCTAAGTGTGAGTACCTCAAGAGATACTCTAGAGGGAAGGTCCCTCAGGCATGCTTTGGGATGCAGACCTAGCTCTCCCTTTTGTATTCCAAATCGGTAAAACTCATTGGAAATTGCACTTTTTGGGATTTCAGAAGCTTATCCCCAATTAATTTCATGTTGCTTGAATTTATTGTAGTTTTCCTAATAATCTTGAAGTTTTGTGTTGCCTTGTTTGCGCAAAGTTTTGGCTTGAGGCGAATACATCAAGCAAAAAGTTTCTTGGGAGTTGATCCTTCAATGAAGGTCCCACGTGTATTGCCTTATATGGAAACAGGGATCCTTTAGTGAAGGTTCGATGTATATTTCCTTATAAGAAGGCACATATCCTTTAGTGAAGGTCCAACACATATTGCCTCATAGGGTGGAAAGGAACCTTCAGTAAAATTCCATCATATATTTCCTCATAGAGTGAAAATGATCATTCAATTAAGGTTCATTGTATATTTCCTTGTAAGGCGTCAAGGATCCTTAAGTGAAAGTCTAATGTATATTCCATCACATGAGACAAGGATCCTTTAGTAAAGGTCATACATATATGGCCTCATTTGTAGACCAATGTTTCTTGAGGTGGAAATAGTTTTCTCAAGTATTTGCCTAATCTTTCTATTAGATATTTCCACCTGTTTGTTGGTTTACGGATGATAAGTGGTTGTAACTTTGTGCTTCACTCCATATTTTGTCAAAAAATTCTTGAAACATTTCGAGATGAAGTGGGAGCAACCATCACTGATAACTAGTCCAGGGGTACCGGATCTCGGGAAGATGATGTTCTTAAACATCTTAATTACTATTTGTGTATCATTTGTGCGAGAGGCAATGAACTCAATCCATTTTGGCACGTAGTTAACAACGACAAGTATAAATTTTTTCCCATTTGAAGACGGAAAATGACTCATAAAATTGACCTTTCAGATGTCAAAGACCTCCACTTCTATGATGTTCTTCAGTTTCATTTTATCTCACCTCAAAATGTTTCTAGTGCGCTGACATCGATCGCACGTTGTGGTGAAAATATGGACATCTTTAAAAATGGTGGGCGAATACAGGCCATCTTGGAGAATCTCAGCAGAGGTCTTTGATATTCTCATTTCCCCTCCATAAGGATAAGAGTGACAATGGGTGATAACACTATCGATTTCCTCATTAGGAATGCATCGGTGAAAAATATTGGTGACACCTCTTTTGAATAGGAGAGGGCCATCCCAATAATATTGTTTCAGGTCGTGAAAGAACTTTTTCTTTTTTTAATAGGTCAAGTCAGGAAACAAGACACCAACAATAAGGTAGTTGATATAATCAACGTACCACAAAGTTGCAGGTTCAGCTACAGTTGTTGCCTCATCTGGTTCCTTTTTTATTCCGGAGCTACCTTCCTTGAAAAAATCAGCGAGATGAGCGTAGCGAGGTGATTCGCCTCTAACAAATTCTATCAGCCTATCATTGGGGAATAATAATTAATGAGTAATTCTTCAAACTTACCATCATTGATCCTTGATAAGTGATCCGCTACCACATTTCTAATACCTTTTTTATCTCGGATCTCCATGTTAAATTCTTGCTGCAATCAAACCCATTGAATCAGTCTCGAATTTGCATCTTTCTTATTTAATAAGTACCTGATAGTCACATGGTCTGTGTATACAATTGAAATTCTAGTATCAGATATAAGATGTTGAAGGTAATGTCACGACACTAATATTTGTTAACACACGTAAGATACAGAATGGTAAAGCAAAAGACACAAGCAATTGTTAACCCAGTTCGGTGCAACTCACCTACGTCTGGGGGCTACCAAGCCAGGAAGGAAATTCACTAAAATAGAATTAGTTCAAAGACTCTCTGTACACTTCAACAAGTTAAAGTCTTTCTCACCTAATTTCTACCTAAGCACTCTTAGATATGAGAACCCACTCACTTCCCTACAATCACACCTGTGATCTTAAATAACAATCCCTTGAGAAAAGAAAACACTTTTCAATTACACACTCTTGATTTTACTTCACAGTTTCAATCAAGAAGACACACTCTTGATCTTGCTTCACAGCTTTGATCAAGAAGACACACACTCTTGCTTAACAGCTTTAGAGTGACAAATTACAACCACAAATCAGTCCAATTCAATCATCAATGGATGACTTGAATGACTTACAAGTCTCACGACTAAACAGACACAAACCCTAGCTCTCTCTCTATATTTCGCTCAGTATTGGTTGTGTATTCAAACAGGTTTTCTAAGTCCCTTTTTATAGAAGCATCCAGCTGGGCTTGGACATCTTGAAAACCCTAAATCTATTTTCCAATCAAATCTTTTCATAACAACTGGTTAGATCTCCTTGGAAAATAAGTAAATCTGGTTGTAATCCATGATTGAATGCGCCAGCTAATCAGATCTTCAATCATACAAAGATTGCCATTAATTGTGCAATCACAACACACCAGACATTCATAGTGAATGTTATGTGTACAGGATGTCATGACATCGGGTCTGACATCCTGGAAAAATCCTGCATAATCCAATAATTCCTTTTATAACTTCTAGCAGGTACAACCATATCAGATGTCATGACCTTGTGTATGTCATCTGAAATAATCCTGCATGAACATGTCTTTCATTTAAGCTCCAGCAGGTACATCTAATATCAGAAGCCATGGCATTGTATGTGGCATTCTGAAACAATCCTGCCTGAACATATTCTTGAACTCCAGCAGGTACATAGGATATCTCATGTTAAGACATCACACATAACATCTTGTGAACACTCTTTGTTTTACCAAAATTACTGCCAACACTTAGAATCAACAAACTCCCCCTTTGGTAAATTTTGGCTAAAACGTATATCTGTCCTTTTTGTTCACAAGGTAAACTATCAGCAGTTAAACAACATAAAAGTAGTTTAAACAGCAGCAGAAGCAAATACAATTACTAGATATAGCTACTAGTAATACACACATGCACGAGGGTACTTCTCCTCCCCCTAAATTTGTGCAACACAAACAGAATTACTAGTTATGGATGCAACTAGTAAGACACACTGTAGCAACCTGAAAAATATAGTGCGCGAAAAAACAACCGGCGAAAGAAAATGACAGAAGAGTCGCCACCGTGCGTTATTCATCTCAAAGGAGGGAAAGGAAACGCTCGAAGTAAACCTGAAAAAGGAAAGGACAAGACGGGGTCTCGCAACCAAATCTTGGGTTCGGGAGTCGGTTATGCGAAGAGAAGGTATTAGCACCCCTACGCATCCGTAGTACTCTACGGGATCCACTTTTGTAGTTCTTGTCTAAAGGGTGTGAGTTTATCTTGTGCTGTTTACCAAAAAAAAAGGGTTAAATGAAAATGACTCGCGCGGATGTCGCATCCACTGCATACGTATCTCATCTGAATATGAGAATCAGAGTCTTCGTAGCTCGGCTGACCTATGGGTTGGGTAATTGTGCTCGCTAAGACATCGCGTCTTATGCCTACGTATCTCATCTGGCCTGAGAATCAGAGCAAAACGTAGTTCGGCTAACTACGGGGTTATGGATTGGGTTTTGGACGAACGACGTCACTACGCAATCTACCGGATGCTCGACCTTTGGAGACTTACTCGCCTGTAGTAGAAGGAGTTAACGTGTTGCTTTGGGTTTTAGGGTTTAGGATGCTCAAGGGCAAAAAGGCAGTCCTTGACGAAGGAACCGCGCTACCTGCAGGGATACGAACACATACAAAACAAACATGTATAAAGTAAACGTGCCAACAAGGGGCTCAGAAGTAAATAAACAAAAGAAAACAAATGCCTCCTATCGAGGTCTTCCACCTAAGAAAGCGATAAAATGCGGAAAAGAGGTAAAAGTACCACACGGATGAAGATCCGAAGTAACACCAATTAAAGGAGTAAGAAACCCAAGGATCTCCCAAGCTAATGCCATCAAAGAAAGGGGAGTCAGTACAGATAATCGGAATGAACCTCCAGGGGGTACCCCACAAATAAAGTGGGAAAACCACGCAAACCATCTCTGCAAGAGTCTGTGAACCCTCACAAAAACTCAACAAAAGGGTTAGTGAAACACAATAAGCATTTTTTTCATGGATAACAGTATGGTTTCAGAAACCTCAAACCCTGTGGCATACATTTCAGAAATCATGTGATTAAACATTCAAGGCATGGGTTTCACCCATTCATGCATAATTAAACTCGTGGGCAAAAACATAATGAAATTCATCCATCATACCTCATACATTCAGATGATCCAAATTAAGAGCATAAAATTATGGGAATGAGGCAAACCTGATGGGAGAGACCGGTTGAAAATGTTAGGGTTTGCGTGAGATGAAAGTGTGTGAGTCAGATTGAATTTTTCAGAGCTGTCTGGGGGTTGCTCTGAGTTCTCTGTCAGGTTTCTCTCCAGGTTTTGTCAAGGGTTTTGTTTCAAGGAAACCTCCGAGTATTTTGCTTCTCTCCTTTTTTCTGTCTGATCCCCCTCTTTTATAACCTGATTTTCATGGCTTTGTGGGCTCAAATGAGAGAGGTTCAAGTCCAAGTTTTTTCTATTATATTTTATTTATATTTTTATTATTATTTTTATTTATTTATTTATTATTATTATTATTATTATTATTATTTTTATTTTTTTCTTGGATCTAATTCTGATTGACATGATGAAATGCAATATGAAATGCTAAATGAATGCATGAATTAGGAGGGCAAATTTTGGGGTGTTACACACACAAATGCACAAGGGTACTTCTTCTCGCTCTAAATCTGTGCACACAACAAACAGTCTCCATGAACATAACAACTACTGTAACTCCAGCACCTGTACCAGCCAGAATGTCATTCTGACATCTGCTTCAACAACAACACTTGTGCACCATATCAGACCTCCTCTTTGACATCTGTAAACAGAACAACATTCTGTTTTAACACCTGTGCACTTCCTTTAATAATAGTTGTCCTCCAGTCCAGCCACATACATTTCATAACTTCCACAGCAGCTTCCACATCAGCACTTCTTCCCCTTTTTAGTCAAAATTGACCAAATGTGACCAATCAGACAAAATAAATGTCTATTAGTCTAGCAGAGAATGTTAGATCAGATGTTATAACATTAAGAATGTTAAAACATAATATTTAGGAAGTATAAACCATCATTATACACAGCTGTGATAGCTGAGATAATGAACAAATCCAAGGGACTCTTTAAGAGCCCTAAAAATTACAAAACAGGCATCAATGAGGACTGCCACACATTACACAATTTCCAAAAAAACAAAAAACTCCATATAGCAACAGCAGAACATCACCCAAAACATCAGACACAACAACTTCACAGTCTTCATAGCACACCTCATACAGTCTTCAGTCTTCCACACACAGGAGGGGGAACCATCAATTAGAGGAAGAAGTATCACCTTCACCTTCAGAGCCTTTAGAGCTGTCAGAGCTGTCACTGGATTGTGCTTTTGCATCTGAATCCTTACCAACCTTCTTTATTTCCTCTTTTTCTAGGCTACAAATAAGAACTTCCAAAGTTTCTTTTCTTGCCTTGGCCATCTTTATACCATTCTCTAATTCCTTGCAGGTATCTTTCAGGTGATCAATTAAGCTTCCTTGAGATACAGGCTCTCTTCTGGCAGATGTCATGACAACATCATTTACATGACTTCCCTCAAAAAGCTTATAGTGAATTGATAAAGGGGACTTTCTCCTGCTTGGAATGTCACTTGTACTTAGGATGCCTGGTTGTTGGCTCAGGATAATGCCACAAATAATGGATGGGAAGGCAATGGGCAACTTCACAACATTTGTGGAGGCATGTCTGATGGTCTGGTCAAACAAAAACTTTCCAAAATCATAGTTTATCTTGGTTCCAATTGCATGAATAATTCTTCCAAGAATAATGGAGATGGTAGAGATATGATTAGTAGGTACCCAATTAGCTGAACCAATCTTGTGCAAGATGGCATATTTGACAGTTAGTTTACTAGTTGATAGGTGTTTCTTACTAGGCCATTCCTTAACTTGGCCAGCTGTAATAATCCTACAGACCTCATTGTCTGTGATCTCTAGATCTACTCCTCCATCAGTTCCTCTCCCTAGGAACTTGTTGATGATGGTTGGTGAAAGTTTCACACACTTACCCCTTACAAAAACTTTGCAAAACTCCCTGCTGCTCTTTTCATAAATCTCCTCAGGGATGTTCATAGTGAATTCTTTTACTAACCCCTCATAGCACTGAGGCAGAGCAGTCACAGTTTTCATAAGACCAACTGCCTTAATTAACTCCATGACTTCCTTTACTTCAACAACCTCTTTTCCCAATTCTCTTTCAACCGCTACCCTTCTTTGAGTGACATACTTCCATTTGGCAGCACCATCTTCTACGTGAAAAGAGATATTGTCTAGATGAACAGCAACCACTTTGTTTGGAGACTTCTTTACAACCTTCCTTTTAACAGGGGAGATGTTTGGGACATCGTCTTCGACATCCTTATCAGATTCAGATCTCTCACTTTCTTTCCTCTTCCTGACCTCTACTTTACTCCAAGACTTGGAGGGACCTATACCAGCAACCTTTTTCTCTTTCCTAGCTGTCATTATCTCAGCCATACTCTTCCTTTTTCTCAGTTTATTAGCTACACTTGTTTTCACAAGATTGACCAAAGTGTCATCTTCTTCCTCAGACCTTTCTTCCTCAATATCCTGAGCAGTATCAGGAGACATGCTAGGTAAATTTTTTCCAAGAGAACATAGTCCCTCAGCAGCTACTTCCTTTTCTGTCTTAGATGAGTCATCATCTTTCTCAGCTTGGGTTTCCACCTCAGGAGAGGGGTCCCTTCTGGACAGAGGGGTAAAAATATCCTTGACTCCATGTTCTTCATTCAGTATCCTAGTAACTAGGTTTCTTATGGTGCGATCAGTAAAGTGCATGTCCTCTTTATCAAGAGATTTTTCAGGAGTGTTACCTTGCTTAGCTCCAGCCATGGAAGAGGAGCCTGGGACGTCACCTGGTATCATACGCAGAGGAGTCACGTCCATCAAATCTTCATCTAGAAACTCCATGGAGGGAGTTCTTGTATGAAAGGGTTTTAAGCTAGATGATGATGGATGTTGAGACATGTTGTTGAACTTTTGAGGAAAATTTCTTTGCCCTAGCAGAGGTTCTCTGAGTAGTTTGATGAAGATGGAAAGAATTATGTTCAGGCAGAGCGTGCAAATGAAATAGACACTATTTCCAATACTAGATGATGATTCATTATTAATGTGGCTTTTTCTTTTCATTGGGCAGACAATATTTTTGTTACCTTTTCCACTCCACATTAATTGCCATATTTCTCAAGAAACCAAGCCCCTAATTTCCCCCTTTCATATTTCAGTTGGACATCATACAAATCCCTTGCAGCCTTGTTAGTTAGTTGCATTTCATGCTGTAGAACTATGAGTTTGTTTTCCACATATTTTCTAATTGAGTGATGACAGCAAATAATGCACTTGGTCCAGCTGTGCTGAATATGATCTTTGGACATAGTTGTACCATACAGGTTGTCATAATACAATGTCATGACATCGAGTGTGACATTGTATACAATTATCAGTAGTTTCATCCAACCTGGTTGAGAATTGTTGCTTTCATCTGATATATTTTCATCATAAACATCAGTTTCATATTTCAAATGTGTAGGAGCAGGTGTCCTTTCACTTTCTATCTCAATCTTCTTTACATTGTTCCTTGCACACATAGTCCCTTGTGGCCCAGTTCTAACAAAGCTCTCACTAATTTCAGACTGCATATAACCAGTCACATGTTCCCCTTTTTCAGATGTTTGGGCCATCATGACCTTCTCTTCATTGAGGTTAGGTCTTAGCTTCTGGTGTAACATCCTTGTCTGACATTTCCCACAGACTTGTCTTTCATTACCCTTGAAGGTTCTTCTAGCAGCTGTACTCATCTTAGATGAGTCATCCATTTGAGAGCTCCATATGTAATAGTTGTCTTTGGTCCTGATTCCTTCCATAATTACTTCATTGTCTTTGTTAATAATCAGACATTCAGTTTTAGTGAAGATGATATTCAGACCTTGATCCCCTAGCTGACTGCTGCTTATTAGATTTGAAGTCAAGCCCTTGACCAGTAGAATATTGTCAAGTTTAGGAGCTCCAGGACACTCAAGCTTGCCTATCCCCTTTATTTCACCCTTTGCTCTATCACCAAAGGTTACATAGCTTATGTCATGAGGGTGAAGATCAGTTATCAAGTCTGAGTTTCCAATCATGTGTCTAGAAAATCCACTATCAAAATACCACTCTTCTTTGAGGGGAATGTGAGCTATTAGACTTGTAATTAGTCTTAGGAACTCATTGCTTCTTGTTGATAGGCCTGTGCTGTTTGGGTCTGGGTTGATAGTGAGTCTGTTGATGAACAGGGGTAGGGTAACCATACAGCTTATAGCAGAAGGGCCTTGAGTGACCAAATTTCCCACAGTAATGACATCTCCATCTTTGGTGTTTGCTTTTCTGCTGTTTTCTCTTCTGATGATGTGACATATGATGAGACATCTTAGGACTGCTCTTACTGTTGCTGCATTTAGGTTTAGCTTGAGGTTTGCAACTAGTGTAACTGCTTTCAGCCTTAGATTTATGGTACCCTATTCCAGATTTGGCTCCTGTGATTAGTCCAGTTTGGAGAATCTTGTCTAAGGAGTCAGATCCATTGTTTAGCATCCTTACATACTTGGTTATCTCTTCTAGTTTTGCGTTTAAGAGCATAGCTTCAGTTTTTAGCTTGGAGATGGTTTCCACATGTTCTGCCTTTTCATTCTCCAACTGTACTATCTTCTGGCTTTCAACTTGTTGACTTTCATCTAGCTTGACCTTCAGAGCCACAACTTCTGTTTTCAATTTGGAGATGGTTTCCAATTGTTTTCCCTTCTCATTCTCAAGTTGAGTTATCCCCTTCTTCTGGCTTTCTACCTGTTTACACAACTATACACTTTTGTGACACAGCTTTCTGTAGGTGGAGGCCAATGCTTCAAAAGTCACTTCTTCATCACTTGAGTCTTCATCAGAACCCCATTTTCCTGTTAATGCAGTCACCAGATTTGCAGCCTCTTCTGTATCACTCTCATCTGACCAGGTGGCAGCAAGACTCATCTTCTGCTTCTTGAGGTAGGTTCCACATTCAGTTCTAATGTGTCCGTACCCATCACATTCATAGCACTTTACTTCTTTTCCTTCTCTGGGCTTCTCATCTGACCTTACTCTTCTTCCATTGCTGATGTCAGGTGAGATGTTCTTGACATTTGCCTTGGATCTTACATCCATTTTCTTTAACAATTTGTTGAACTGTCTCCCCAGCATTGCAACTTCATTGGCCCACTCTTCATCCACATCTTGACTATTTTCCTTTTCTGTGTTTGATATGAAGGCAATGCTTTTGGTTTTCTTTTCAGTTCCATCATTCAATCCCATCTCAAAGGTTTGGAGGGAACCAATTAGCTCATCTACCCTCATGTTGGAAATGTCTTGAGACTCTTCTATGGCAGTCACCTTCACTGCAAATCTCTTAGGGAGTGACCTGAGTATTTTCCTTACCAGTTTTTCATCTGTCATCTTCTCTCCCAAGGCTCCTGAAGCATTAGCAATTTCAAGGATACTCATGTGAAATTCATGAATGTTTTCATCTTCTTTCATCCTTAAGTTTTCAAACTTGGAGGTGAGCAGCTGATGTAACACCCTTCTAAATACCCCAAAATATTTCAATTAAAATAACAACATATTAATCAGAGTAATTATGCCCCGAAGGGTGTCACACAATCATTTCACTGCATTCATCAATTCTATCCTGTCATGCTCATTTATTTAATCAAAATAAGATTTATTTGCATAATTCGCAGCGGATACAAAATATCGACATTCAAAACATGTACCACATTACATGTAAAGTGGATCAACAACTAAAATAAAACATAGTCAAACATCCCATCCCGATGTTACATCTACCAGAGCATGACCCACTAAGGAGACTACACTAGACTCCATAGCACTAGCTTCTATTCAACTCACTGCTCGTTACCTGAAAAATAGTTGTAAGGGTGAGTTCCTCAATCAATATAATAAGTATTATACAACAGCATGTAATGTTAAGTAATTAACACATTAATTCACCCTAACCAGACTACACGCTCAGCAACGGCAGTATCCATTCAAACATCATATTCAACAGTAACATATAACGTATGTATAACCTCAACCATACTCAACATCAACAACACAACACACAACACACATATAATACTGGAATACATCCATTCATATTATATGCCATACATTCATTATGCAATGAGACTCTATGCATGCGGTACCGACTATTTGTGAACATATAGTTCAACCTCACCGTCCAAATCCAGGCACGGCTACCAAGCCCACTAGTCCCACTCATTTGAGACCTAGTGACTCACTCACTAATTCCTCACCATGGGAATTAGCTACCACCCCAAATGGGCCACGAAATGCACGCTAATCACCTAGCATGCAAACATCAACAACAATCAAAATGATTTACTCACTAATTCCTCACCATGGGAATTAGCTACCACCCGAAGGCCACAATATGCATGCTAATCACCTAGCAATGCAACGTCAACAATAATCAAGAATAGACACATGCTCACACTCTAAGCCACAAAGCAGTCTATTCACAATGCATACATAATTGATACATTCACAGCATCATGCATAGCATCACACATCATTAACACATTTTATCACAACAGCATATCATATCATGCCACATAATCAAACACAGTATTAGCACACTCTACTAATACCTATACTACTCAAGACCCAACAAAACAACAACAACATTACAACGATATCACATCTGGGAGTTTAAAACATGAAATCTGTCTGTCGAACTGATATGGCGAACGCCATTAGGCTAATGGCGAACACCATTAGCGTTAAACGCTCTCATTCTGGAAAAACTGTCTGTCAAACTGATATGGCGAACGCCATTAGGCTAATGGCGAACGCCATTAGCGTTAAACGCTCTTATTCTGGAAAAAAACCCAAATGGCGAGCGCCGAAGGCATAATGGCGAACGTCATTTGGCTGTTATGTGCATAGATGTTAAATTTCTACGAATTCCTTTCAATTATCATCCAATTTCATTCATCCACTGGCTGTTATGTGCATAGATGTTAAATTTCTACGAATTCCTTTCAATTATCATCCAATTTCATTCATCCACTATTCCACAAATTCATCATACATCAATCTAATCAGAGATAAAACAATGGTTATCACTATCCAGTACATATTATCATATAATACCCTTTAACCGATGATAAACCCCCCCTTACCTGAGTTAATCCGGCAAATCTCAAGCTTCAAGCTCTTCTCTTCTCCAACCTTCTTCCTCTTGCTCTGCCTTTGCCCTTTTCCTCTTTCACGATCGCTTCTCTGTTTTTCACGTAAAAACCTTTTTACTCCAAAATGGGACTTTTTCCTTAATTCCAACTTATATATATTTTCCAATAAATAATTATCCCAATAATTATTATTCCAAAATAATAGTAATAATAATCCCAAATTCCAATTATTCAATTAAATTAATAAAAAAAATATTAATTTAAATTAAATAATTATCTTATTTTAATTGGGGTGTTACAACTCTCCCCCACTAAAAGAGTTTTCGTCCTCGAAAACATACCTCAAGCAAATAACTCCGGATAAGACTCCTTCATCTGACTCTCAAGTTCCCAGGTCACATTGCCACCTGCTGGTCCTCCCCAAGCTACCTTCACCAAGGCAATCTCTTTACCCCGCAACTGCTTCAACTCTCGATCCTCGATCCTCATAGGTGATGTTTCAACAGTCAGGTCATCTCTCACCTGTACATCATCTATTTGGACTACATGCGACGGATCATGAATGTATCTCCTCAACTGAGACACATGAAAAACATCATGCAAATTCGCAAGCGACGGCGGTAAAGCGATACGATAGGCTACCTCTCCTATCCTTTCTAAAATCTGATAGGGACCAATAAATCGAGGTGTCAACTTCTTTGACTTCAAAGCTCGACCAACACCAGTTATCGGAGTAACACGAAGAAACACATGATCTCCCTCTTGGAACTCAAGTGCCTTCCTCCTCTTATCATGATAACTCTTCTGTCGACTCTGAGCAATTCTCATCTTCTCCTGAATCATCTTAATCTTGTCTGTAGTTTGTTGAACAATCTCCGGTCCAACCACAACACTCTCACCGGACTCATACCAACATAAAGGTGTCCGACATCTCCTCCCATACAAAGCTTCAAACGGTGCCATACCAATACTCGAATGAAAACTATTGTTGTAGGTAAACTCAATCAACGGTAAATAACAATCCCAAGCACCTCCCTTTTCCAAAACACAAGCTCTCAAAAGATCCTCTAGCGACTGAATCGTCCTCTCAGTCTGACCATCAGTCTGCGGATGATATGCAGAACTCAATCTCAGCTTAGTTCCCAAAGCCCTCTGCAAACCTTCCCAGAATTTCGATGTAAATCTAGGATCTCTGTCCGAAACAATACTCGACGGAATACCATGCAAACTTACAATCTTCTCAATATACAACTCGGCTAATCTCTCTAACGGATAATCCATTCTAATCGGAATGAAATGAGCCGATTTCGTCAATCTATCAACAATCACCCAAATAGCTTCAAAATTCTTATTTGTCCTCGGCAAACCAGAAACAAAATCCATACTGATACTATCCCACTTCCACTCTGGAATAGCCAACGGTTGCATTAGCCCAGACGGCTTCTGATGCTCAATCTTTGACTTCTGACAAGTCAAACAAGAATAAACAAAACTCGCAATTTCTCTTTTCATTCCCGGCCACCAAAATAACTTTTTCAAATCATGATACATCTTCGTAGCTCCAGGATGAATACTCAAACCACTACGATGTCCTTCCTCAAGAATACTCTTCTTAAGTTCTGTGACATCCGGAACGCACACCCGATTACCAAATCTCAAAACACCATTCTCGTCAACCCTGAATTCACCACCTTGACCTTGATTCACTAGAGTCAACTTATCCACCAAAAGCATATCGGATTTCTGACCCTCTCTAATCTCATCCAGAATACCACTTGTCAACTTCAACATTCCCAATTTAACACTATTGTGGGTACTCTCACACACCAAACTCAAGTCTCTGAACTGCTCAATTAAATCCAATTCCTTAACCATTAACATAGACATGTGCAATGATTTCCGACTCAGTGCATCAGCCACTACGTTTGCTTTACCCGGATGGTAATTCAAACCAAAATCATAATCCTTCAGAAATTCTAACCATCTCCTCTGTCTCATATTCAGCTCTTTCTGATCAAACAAATACTTTAAACTTTTATGGTCACTAAAAACCTCAAATCTTGATCCATACAAATAATGCCTCCATAACTTCAGAACAAATACCACAGCTGCCAACTCTAAATCATGTGTCGGATAGTTCCTTTCATGAACCCTCAGCTGTCTCGAAGCATAAGCTATAACCTGCTTATTCTGCATCAACACACCACCCAAACCCAACAATGAAGCATCACAGTAAACCTCAAATGGTTCCGACGAACTCGGTAATATCAGAATAGGAGCAGTAGTCAACCTTCTCTTTAACTCTTGGAAACCTTCTTCACATTTTGAGTCCCAAACAAACGCTTGCCCCTTTCTAGTCAACATCGTCAACGGTAACGCCAACTTAGAAAATCCCTCAATGAACTTCCGATAATAACCAGCCAAACCAAGAAAACTTCGAATCTCAGCAACAGACTTCGGAGCTTCCCACTTAGATACCGCTTCTATCTTAGAAGGATCAACAGCAACACCACCTCTTGAAATCACATGACCAAGAAAACTAACCTCTTCTAACCAAAATTCACATTTAGACAGTTTAGCAAATAACTTCTTTTCTCGTAGGACTCCTAAAACCACTCTCAAATGCTCAGCATGCTCTTCTTCAGATTTCGAATATACCAAAATGTCATCAATAAACACCACAACAAACTTATCTAGGCACGGATGGAAAATCCTATTCATATACTCCATAAATACTCCAGGCGCATTAGTCACACCAAAAGGCATTACAGAATACTCATAATGTCCATACCTTGTTCTGAAAGCAGTCTTCTGAATATCCTCAGTCTTCACACGTATCTGATGATACCCAGATCTCAAATCTATCTTGCTGAACACACTTGCACCAACCAACTGATCCATCAAATCATCAATTCTCGGCAAAGGATACCGATTCTTGATCGTCACTTTATTCAGTTGTCTGTAGTCCACACACAACCTCATAGTACCTTCTTTCTTCTTAACCAATAACACTGGTGCACCCCACGGTGACACACTCGGACGAATAAATTTCTTATCCAACAGATCTTCCAACTGACTCTTCAACTCCGTTAACTCAACAGCAGACATACGGTACGGAGCCATCGATATCGGCCTAGTACCAGGTACCAAATCAATCGAGAACTCAACTTCACGCTCTGGCGGTAATTCATTCACTTCTTCCGGAAACACATCAGGAAAATCACACACCAGCGCTAGATCGCCAATCACCAGTTTATCTTTAGCCTCCAAAGTCGCTAACAGCATAAACAACTCTGACCCATCTGCTACTTCCTCGTTCACCTGCCTAGCTGATAGAAACAAACTCTTTCCTTCCTCAATCTCAGGAAAGATCACAGTCTTATCAAAACAGTTGATATAAACTCGGTTAGACACCAACCAGTTCATACCCAGGATAACATCAATTTGCACTAGTGGAAGACACACAAGGTCTATCCCAAAGTCTCTACCAAACATACTCAAAGGACAATTTAAACAAACTGAAGCAGTAGTCACTGAACCCTTCGCAGGAGTATCAATCACCATACTTCCACGCATCTCAGATATCTCTAATTTAAGTTTCACAGCACAATCCAAAGATATAAAAGAATGAGTTGCACCTGTGTCAATAATAGCTACAAGAGGAAAGCCATTAATATAACACGTACCTCGGATCAAACAATCATCTGCAAAAGTCTCAGAACCCGATAGAGCAAACACCTTGCCTCCTGACTGATTCTCTTTCTTCGGCTTAGGACACTGTGGGCTGATATGACCCACCTCTCCACAGTTGAAACAAGTCACAGTCTTCAACCGGCAATCTGCAGCCAAATGACCACCTTTTCCACATTTGAAACACTTCTTCTCAGCACTGGTACACTCATGGACACGATGTCCAGCCTGACCACATCTGAAACACTTAGCAGGGGCACTAGGATCTCCCCCACTAGGCCTTTTCATCCCACTCTGCCTCTGAAAACCTTTGCCAGCTGCATACGGTTTTCCACGATCAATCTGATTCTTGCCTTTCCTATCAACCCTCTGCTGATAGCTCTCAGCTCTGGCCTTGGAATCCTGTTCAAAAATCCTGCAACAGTCAACCAGATCAGAAAACACTCGGATCCTCTGATATCCAATAGCCTGCTTGATCTCGGGACGCAACCCGTTCTCAAACTTCACACATTTCGAAAATTCTCCAGCAGCCTCATTATAGGGAGTGTAATACTTCGACAGCTCTGTGAACTTAGCAGCATACTCAGTAACAGACCTGTTACCCTGCTTCAGTTCCAAGAACTCTATCTCTTTCTTTCCTCTGACATCCTCTGGAAAATACTTCCTCAGGAATCTCTCTCTGAACACAGCCCAAGAGATCTCAGTATTCCCAGCAGATTCCAACTCAGTGCGGGTAGCAACCCACCAATCATCAGCTTCCTCTGACAGCATATGCGTACCGAACCTGACCTTCTGGTTATCGGCACACTCAGTCACTCGAAAGATTCTCTCTATCTCCTTCAACCACTTCTGAGCACCATCTGGATCGTATGCTCCCTTGAACATTGGAGGATTGTTCTTCTGGAACTCACTCAACTGACGAGCAGCTCCCATTCCCATAACATTTGGATTTCCTCCAAGTACTCCAGCTAGCATACCCAGAGCCTCAGCAATTGCAGCATCATCTCTACCTCTTCCAGCCATCTCTATTCTGAAAACCCAACAAGCTAAACAATAAGTACTGATAGGGTTACACAACACCTATCCCGTACAGGGGAACAAAATAATTACGACTCGACACGACCGACTATGCTCTGATACCACTAATGTAACACCCTTCTAAATACCCCAAAATATTTCAATTAAAATAACAACATATTAATCAGAGTAATTATGCCCCGAAGGGTGTCACACAATCATTTCACTGCATTCATCAATTCTATCCTGTCATGCTCATTTATTTAATCAAAATAAGATTTATTTGCATAATTCGCAGCGGATACAAAATATCGACATTCAAAACATGTACCACATTACATGTAAAATGGATCAACAACTAAAATAAAACATAGTCAAACATCCCATCCCGATGTTACATCTACCAGAGCATGACCCACTAAGGAGACTACACTAGACTCCATAGCACTAGCTTCTATTCAACTCACTGCTCGTTACCTGAAAAATAGTTGTAAGGGTGAGTTCCTCAATCAATATAATAAGTATTATACAACAGCATGTAATGTTAAGTAATTAACACATTAATTCACCCTAACCAGACTACACGCTCAGCAACGGCAGTATCCATTCAAACATCATATTCAACAGTAACATATAACGTATGTATAACCTCAACCATACTCAACATCAACAACACAACACACAACACACATATAATACTGGAATACATCCATTCATATTATATGCCATACATTCATTATGCAATGAGACTCTATGCATGCGGTACCGACTATTTGTGAACATATAGTTCAACCTCACCGTCCAAATCCAGGCACGGCTACCAAGCCCACTAGTCCCACTCATTTGAGACCTAGTGACTCACTCACTAATTCCTCACCATGGGAATTAGCTACCACCCCAAATGGGCCACGAAATGCACGCTAATCACCTAGCATGCAAACATCAACAACAATCAAAATGATTTACTCACTAATTCCTCACCATGGGAATTAGCTACCACCCGAAGGCCACAATATGCATGCTAATCACCTAGCAATGCAACGTCAACAATAATCAAGAATAGACACATGCTCACACTCTAAGCCACAAAGCAGTCTATTCACAATGCATACATAACTGATACATTCACAGCATCATGCATAGCATCACACATCATTAACACATTTTATCACAACAGCATATCATATCATGCCACATAATCAAACACAGTATTAGCACACTCTACTAATACCTATACTACTCAAGACCCAACAAAACAACAACAACATTACAACGATATCACATCTGGGAGTTTAAAACGTGAAATCTGTCTGTCGAACTGATATGGCGAACGCCATTAGGCTAATGGCGAACACCATTAGCGTTAAACGCTCTCATTCTGGAAAAACTGTCTGTCAAACTGATATGGCGAACGCCATTAGGCTAATGGCGAACGCCATTAGCGTTAATCGCTCTTATTCTGGAAAAAAAACCCAAATGGCGAGCGCCGAAGGCATAATGGCGAACGTCATTTGGCTGTTATGTGCATAGATGTTAAATTTCTACGAATTCCTTTCAATTATCATCCAATTTCATTCATCCACTGGCTGTTATGTGCATAGATGTTAAATTTCTACGAATTCCTTTCAATTATCATCCAATTTCATTCATCCACTATTCCACAAATTCATCATACATCAATCTAATCAGAGATAAAACAATGGTTATCACTATCCAGTACATATTATCATATAATACCCTTTAACCGATGATAAACCCCCCCTTACCTGAGTTAATCCGGCAAATCTCAAGCTTCAAGCTCTTCTCTTCTCCAACCTTCTTCCTCTTGCTCTGCCTTTGCCCTTTTCCTCTTTCACGATCGCTTCTCTGTTTTTCACGTAAAAACCTTTTTACTCCAAAATGGGACTTTTTCCTTAATTCCAACTTATATATATTTTCCAATAAATAATTATCCCAATAATTATTATTCCAAAATAATAGTAATAATAATCCCAAATTCCAATTATTCAATTAAATTAATAAAAAAAATATTAATTTAAATTAAATAATTATCTTATTTTAATTGGGGTGTTACAGCTGAAGTCTAGACATCTTTACCCTAGAGGTGCCTTCATGAGTGGTCTTGAGAATGTCCCAAGCATCTTTGGCCACTTCACAGTTGTTTACCAGCCTGAAAATATTCTTGTCTATCCCATTGAATATTGCATTCAATGCTTTAGAGTTTCCAAGAGCAAGATCATCCTCCTCCTTGGACCATTTTTCTTCAGGCTTCTTCTCAGTAGTGGCTTCTCCTTCTTTAGTAATGACAGGATGCACCCAACCTGTTAACACATCTTTCCAAGCCTTGTTATCAAGAGATTTCAGAAAAGCTATCATTCTAGGTTTCCAATAGTCATAGTTAGAACCATCCAAAATTGGTGGCCTATGAACAGATCCTCCATCTCTCTCCATTGTACCAGAAAGTATTGTTCCTAGATCTCACCCAGAACCAGAGCAGGATGCCTGCTCTGATACCAATTGAAATTTTAGTATCAGATATAAGATGTCGAAGGTAATGTCACGACACTAATATCTATTAACACACGTAAGATACAGAATGGTAAAGCAAAAGACACAAGCAATTGTTAGCCCAGTTCGGTGCAACTCACCTACGTCTGGGGGCTACCAAGCCAGGAAGGAAATTCACTAAAATATAATTAGTTCAAAGACTCTCCGTACACTTCAACAAGTTACAGTCTTTCTCACCTAATCTCTACCCGTGCAATTTCTACCTAAGCACTCTTAGATATGAGAACCCACTCACTTCCCTACAATCACACCTGTGATCTTAAACAACAATCCCTTGAGAAAAGAAAACACTTTTCAATTACACACTCTTGATTTTACTTCACGGTTTCAATCAAGAAGAAAAGAAAACACTTTTCAATTACACACTCTTGATTTTACCAACTCAAAAACACCACTCAAATGTTAATAACAAAGATAAAAACACAAGTATTTTTATCCTGGTTCGCTTGAAACTCAAAGCTACTTCACTCCACCCGCCAAGGTGATTTAACCTTATACATAAGGTCTTAATCTACTATAATCAATTAATTAAAATTATCACAAAGAATAACATTCTTTGTCTTCTCAAGGACCCGACTATACCCTAGTCTCCTTAAGGAATCACAAATAACAACTTTCTTTCTCTTCTCAAGGATCCGACTATACCCTAGTCTCCTTAAAGAAAAGCAAACAAACACTTTAAATAATATTTTATGTGTTACAAGTTGCTTATACACAAACAGATTTTACCCAAATGAAATACAAACACTTAAAGAAAAACTGTGTACAAAAATTGATAGCTTTTCACAAAGAAATAAACTTGTCAAATGGTTGCAGCACTTCAACTTTGTTCAAGTCTCCAAGTCTCACTTATATAACATAAGACCGTTGAAGGGCAAAATGGGGAAACCAAATAGAGCGGCTGTCCGTTGTTGGATAGGTGAAATGAGTGATACTACATACTGTCTTTTGCCCACAAATTCAGTGACAAGTGTGATGTATAATATTGTCCTTGCCCATGATATCAGGTAGTGGAAAAAATATTTTATTTGTACTATGTACTATTTGATCACGTATCCATTTGATCTTAACTTCAAGTTCATTGGTTTCTAATGAAAGTTGATGAAGCATGAAAAGAAGAAACATACAATTGGATTCAGAAACTTCAGAATCTTTGGTCAAAACCTTAACAACATCGACAGTCTGGCTTAAGATCTTCAGTATCTTCAGTCAGAATCTTGATAACCTCAACGTCTGGCTTGAGATCTTCAGAATCTTTAGCTAAGTAATTAAACTTCATAGGCTTTCCATTATTCAGAAGCTTGGCGATCAGAGTCACGTCCAGAAGCAGAAGTGGAAAGAACGTTGCAACAACAACATGGCGTCTCTTCAGAAACTTCTCAGGAGTGAATCATCATAGAAGCAGAAAGAACATTGCAACAACAACTTGATATGTTTCAGAACTTCTCATGATTAGCGCATAAGCGGAACTTGGAACACAATGTTCAAAAAATGATAACATTGCACGTCATATACTCAGAATCAGAACTGACTGTTAAAGCTACACAACAACAAACCATTAGGGTACCAACATTATTCTTACACAAATACAACATTGTTATCATCAAAACTCAAGGTATAGATGCAGAACCAAATCTTGTTTTAACAACAAAAATCATGAATTGATTCTCATAACTAGAATGAAAACATGATGGAATTTTCAGCTAATGAATCGATTCAATCAAATGTGTTAATTAATTCCCACATACATAATGAAAAACATGATGATAAATCCCAACTGATGAATCGATTCAATCCACTTTGTGAATCAAATCACACAAATCAAATTCACATGAATTTTGAAAAATCTCATTTGAATCGATTCACAACCTTCTTTGAATCGATTCATGCAAACATAATATTTTGAGTCAATTCATGGATCACCTTGACTAAATTCATTCAAGGTGGACTTAAGTCAAACATGCATTTTATGCATGAAAAACCATTTTTACTTTGTGTGTGAGGATATTAATGAGAAAACTCAAAATTCGACAAAATACTAAAAATAAAACATCAAAACATAAGATAAATCGATAATGCCCATGTGCAATTTTAGTATTAGCTTTTTAATACTTGATAAAATTTGA